>NC_050574.1:315848167-316005302 GCF_011100635.1 Trichosurus vulpecula | reverse complement strand
CTTAAGAATTGTGAAGGAGAAAGAATGGCAGACTTGGAGTCAGAATTTCTACAAATTACATCAGAATGCTGTTCTACTACTTACTACCTATGTGACTTTGAATAATTCACTTTCCTCTTTTGGATCCAGTTTCATTTCTAAAATTAAGGGATAGGAATAGATGATCTCTAAGATCCCACCAGCAGGGCAGCTAGGTGGCCCAGTGGATAGAATGACAGGCCTGGAGTCAAGAAGACAAATCTGGCCTCAGACACTTACTGGCTATGTGACCTTGGGCAAGTTACTTTTTTTTTTTAAATTAAGATTTTTTATTTTTAGTTTACAACACTCAGTTCCACATGACTTTGAGTTCCAGACTTTCTTCTCCCCCTCCCTTCCCCCCTCCTCTCCAAGATGGCATGGAATCCAATATATCTTCTACATATAACTTTGCATTAAACTTATTTACACAATAGCAAAGATGAATTATGACAAATGGAATGAATCATGAGAAAGATGAAATAACCGCACCCCCCCCCCCAAAAAAAAAAGCAAAAGAGAAAAATAGTTTGCCTCAATCTGCTTTCAGACTCCACAGTTCTTTCTCTGGATGTAGATAGCTCTCTCCATCATGAGTCCTTTGGAGTTGTCTTTGAACCTTATATTGCTGAGAAGAGCCAAGTCTATCAAGGTTAGTCATCACAGAATCAATATATCTGTGGTTGTGTACAATGTTCTCCTGGTGCTGCTCTGCTCACTTAGCATTATATCATGTAGGTCTTTCCAGGTTATTATAAAGTCCATATCTTCCCCATTTCTTATAGCACAATGGTATTCCATTACATTTGTATACCCCAACTTGTTTAGCCATTCCCTAATTGAAAGGCATCTCCTTGATTTCCAATTCTTTACTACCATAAAAAGAGCTGCTATAAATATTTTTGTACGTATGGGTCCCTTTCCCACTTGTGTGATCTCCTTGGGATACATCCCTAAAAGCAGTATTGCTGGGTCAAAGGGTATGCACATTTTTATAGCCCTTTGGGCGTAGTTCCAAATTGCTCTCCAGAATGGCTGGATCAGTTCACAACTCCACCAACAATGTAACAGTGTTCCAATTTCCCCACATCCTCTTCAACATTTATCATTTTCCTGTTTTTTCATGTTAGCCAATCTGACAGGAGAGATGTGTACCATTTCAGTATCTCTGCCAAGAAAATCACAAGTAGAGTCATGAAGAGTTAGATACAACTGAAGTTCCTGAACACCAAACAAGATTCCATCAAGCCCTAAATGTTATATGATTATATATAAAGTGCTTTCTCTGTTAAACTACGGTTATCCCTTCCACATTCCACATCACAGATCACAGGGGTTAGGGGCATGGCATACCTGCAATCTGGAAAATCCGCATAAAATTTTTTGTCCCTCCCTTTGTACCAGAGAAGAAATCTGAATTTTTTCTTTTTTTTAATGGGGCATTTACAGAATCTTATTGTAAAATTTGTGTACATTCCACATCACAGATCACAGGGGTTAGGGGCATGGCATACCTGCAATCTGGAAAATCCGCATAAAATTTTTTGTCCCTCCCTTTGTACCAGAGAAGAAATCTGAATTTTTTCTTTTTTTTAATGGGGCATTTACAGAATCTTATTGTAAAATTTGGATTAAATATTTGGTCATAGGCTCTGTCATCTTCTGGACTTTGCATGTCATCTGCAGCTTCTGTAAAATTCCCCCAAAATTCCCATTTAATTTCTTATGCTGACTTGCACCATATTGAAACTATGATGTTGTTGTTTGTCCGGAATCCTTGAAGAGAACCATGACATCAGGGAGGTGATGCCATGACATGCAAGTGAACTGGATTTAAGTGAGGGAGCGCAGTGTAAAGTCACCAACCTCACTTTCTCCTCCATAGCCATCTAGGTCTAGTGGCCAGATGGGGCAAGTTGGGATGAGGAAGGGATAACTGTATATTGCTGAGTTGTAATTTTGACTTACTAATTTTAAAAAAGAAAATACATGATATAGAGCAAAATTCAAAGAAATACAATTTCCTAGGTTGTATTGGTAATTAAGGTGGGACTTTTTTTTTTTTTTTTTTTACTGTTTTCTCTTTTAGAATGCTAAAGTAATCAAGTGCCTTTGATTAAGTCTTACTAGGGGCAAAGCTCCAGGCCCAGATAGGTTTACTAACTAGGTGTGAAACCCCAGGCTCATACCCTTTTGCTGATTAGATGTGAAGCCTTCAGGCCCTAATAAGGGTATATAAACTCAGAGGTTAGCATTTTGTTTGGAGCTCTCACTCACTGGAAGAGTGTCACGTGATTTGACAGGAGACTCTGGCCAGCCTTTGTTAAGAGCCCCCCAGATTTGGAAAACCCAGATGTTGGTGCTTCTCTGGTAACTATATATATTGTGATTTGGTTAGATAGAAATTTTATTTCTGTTTATATCGTCTCTGTTTCTAATTCTGTTTGTATTTGCTCTGAAGTTCAAGGTGCTGGCTTTTCTTCCTGAACTAAGTGAATGATATATGTATGTTTGATTAAAGTGAGACTGTTAACCTCTTAAAGTTGCTTTCCTTAGAAAAGAGATCAAAGAATCTCTGCTGGCAGCCCTTCTATGTGCTGGTGTTGTTGGCCTTACACAGCCACAGTAGGGGCAAACCACATTGTTGTTACATAAGTACAATGTAGCATATTTGTAATTAAGTTTATATCTGTGTTGATCAAATTTTAATTTAATCATAGTTTCATATATTTTATTTTAAACCTTCAGTTATTGTGCTAGTATCAAGAAGAACACCTAGGTGCTTTCACTTATCCTTTGACCCATTCAGTAACGAGAGAGAACTTTCATTGCCTGCTTCAAGTGCCAAAATACATCACGGCTTATCTACAACTCATCCTGCTCTACTCACTAAGGGAATTTTGTTCCTACCTTTAACTATCTATTTATCACTCTTGAGAGAGAGAGTGATAAGTACTTCCTGAACACCCCAGTTGGCTCTGAAGGCCCTTCCTTCTTATTTAGCATTCCCAGCACCTCCTTTTGCACTCTGAGAAATTTCTTTCCTTCTTTCATATAGGTTGTCTAGAAAAAAAGAGAGCAGTTACAGAGGCATAAGTTCATAATGCATAAATACCTTCTCCACCCCCCTCCCACTCCCAAACAGGAGGTTTTCCTGGCAACCTGCCTGTAGCTTTCTCTTAATAATATAGCATCCGTATTGTGAGCTCTTTAAAGGAACCATAATATCTGAGTAATGTACACTGGCAGAACCCATTTTCATTTCATCCTTCCTGGCACATGTTAAGAAGATGGGTATGATACTGTTAGTTCAATATCTTGTCTTTCTTTGAGGGTTTGTGGAAAACACATAAGTAATTTCATGTTTTGGAGATAGTTTCAGGATATGGGGAAATGGTTCCCAAGTGGACTTGCCAACAGATAGGTCTGAATTCTATAGAAACATTTGGAAGCTTTAAGTAGGGAGGTTGTATACATGGAGACACTATGCTTGTCTGTTTAAGAACTGCGTCTGGACAGTTAAAGCTCAGAATGGAATAAATGAGGCCTGTGAAATGTGAGAACAATAACCAAAAGGGGTTTGGGAATAAGAAGAAAAACACAGAAAGGACACTCCCTGTGCTTGGAGAGGATGATGTAAAATTAACAGATGTCAGAAAAATGACTATTTTCCCCCCTGTCTATTAAGGAGAATGATCTTCAAATTGTAAAGGGTAGAACAAATGAAGATAAGCCGGAATTGAAGTCTCAAGTAGGTGATGAGACAGTCAGGTAGTGCCTAGTCACTTTAAATGAGTCCACATCAGCAGGTCCAGGTGAATTACATCCCAGGGTACTGAAATTATTTATAGATGGGGTCATGGAACTGCTGTGGATAATCTCTGAGGCACAATTGAACATTGTCTGCTGGACAGGGGCTGTGTTTATATGTGTGCATTTTTAACCAGTTTGCCTTTCAAGACCCTGAAAAATCATAAATGTTCAATAAATGTTTGTTAACGTTGATGTTGATGATGAAAATGGCTGGTACACATTGTCCATTCCATTCATTTGGTAGCTAATTATATACTGCCTTTTGTCTTATGTAGAACAATTATTTATCAAATGCTATTTAAGTTTTCACATGTTTATCTTCTTTCTCTATTGAGGCTGCAAGCTCCTTAAGCGTAAGTCCCAAACTTTCCACCTTGTATCTCTTAGAATACCTGTACAACATCTTGCATGTAATAGTTGCTTAATAACCAGCTGTCGATTGTGTGAGCCTTTGAAATTTAGCCAAACTTAGCTTAAGTTCTAAAGGAACTCCCACCCTCTTTACCTTCCTTTATAAAAACAAACCTTAGTGGACTCTCAGAACTCTCAGTTGGTATGATGGATAGATAAATCCATAGTTGCATACATAGTATGATTTAAAGAGTACTAGATAGGGTCATCTTCCCCAAAATATCTGAAATTTCAGTGCCTGAAATTCTATTAGAAAGAATTTTTTTTCCTTTTTGAGGCTAGGCATGGTGATACACAACTATGATCCCTGTTACTGGAGAAGCTGAGGCTGGTGGATTTCTTAAGCTCAGGAACTCTGAACTGCAGTAGGGCTAAAGCTGATATAGTATCTTTGCTAAAGCTGGCACCAGGATGGTGAGGGCACCACCAGACTGCCTAAGGGGGGTAGAGGGCCTATTTTGGAAATAGAGTAGGACACAGCTTGATCAGCAGTGGGTTTGGGCCTGTCAGTAACCACTGAGCCTTCATCTTAGATGAGATAGGATAACCTAGTCTAAAGAAGTTATATCCTTATAAGATGCAGATGCCCCTGGGAGGACTAGTACATTAAATAATTATTAGTCATTAATCTCTTTGTCTGAATTGGGTTAAGTTAATGATAATAGATTTTGAGAAAAAATAAGAGTTAAGGCTAGGTCCAGAACGTAGAACACTCCCCACAAAAAGAGCATGCTGTAGCAGTAACTGATCATCCTGGGGTCAGCAGAAGGGTATTGGGAGTGGGGGGCGGGGGGAAGGATGCTGCAGCCGGGACAGGAGGAGACCAAAGATAAGCTTCATCTACTTAACAGTTTTGCCAAGGGCTGCCCCTGCTTGGGGCACCTTGATGGGGAATATGTTCTCACCTTCAACAAGCAGCATTGCGGAAAATCAGTCTAACAATCCATTGTTGTGAATTTCATACTTACTCTGGGGACTTAAATGCAATCCTCAGTGTGGGAGAATGCTGTAACGGAATCTTGGTAGGAACATTACAGGACAATGTCTTAGGTGAATTTAGGCAGAGGCAGAATCCAAATAAAAAGCATGAAGCATTTAAAACCTCCTCCTGCCTCTAATGTTCTCGCTAATGATACCAATGAAAATGAATTTGTTTGGTACTGATATGCATGTCATACGCATGCTCGGCAGAAACTCCTATAATTTGGCATTAGTTAAATGTACCATTAAAATGAAGTGTTCGCTAAAGAGCGGCACTGTCGTTTACCAACCTTGAAAGCACTTGCCGAAATTATATTAAGCTTTTCAAACTATATTAAGCCACCCCCACTCTAGGTTCTTCGGTGTTATGTGCCTTGCTGATTGAAATCCTTTATGGGGAGGAAGAAGAGCCTAAAGGACTCTGGACTTTAGTGTGCATTGTAACTTTGGGATCTGGCTGATAAATCTAGGAGAGGATGAAAAAAGTGAGGTGCAAGGAGGGTAATCCCATTGTGAAGAGCCTGACACTGAGCAAAAATATTGTGTCTAGGAAGTTTATATGCCTGACTCTGTCACTTTCTTTCCTCTGCTAGGCACCCAAGGCTCTCGGGCCACCTCAAATTCTCTTCTATCAAGGAGGAAAAGAATCTGAGAAGCGAAAATATGGGAAGCTTCAAACTGTTTTGGCGCCCTCCCACCTCTTACTCCCTCTTCAAAGTTCTTTTCCTCTTTGTGCATTACTATCGACCCCTACCTTCTGCCCTGTAAGTATCTGGTGCCATCTTAACCCTTGACCATCCAGGACACCAGCTACAGTACCCCACTGAGGTTTGTGGTTGGGTTGTACCTGAGATCTTGAGGATAAGTAGATCTCCTGAGGTAGGGTGAATAGTTGGGGGAAGACTCAGAAGAAGGCAGTAGGAGAAAATCTAGGCATGTAACTTGGGTACGGAGGGAGCCATGGCATCAGGTAATTGACATGATAAAGGTGGGCAGTAAGGGATATTATGGTAAGCAAGGAGGGAAGGTCATCTGGATAATTGTGTGGAAGGTTGTGGGGATCATAGAGATCCCACAAGGTGGAGTGGTTTGATTATCAGTTAGTGCTTGAGAGCTAAGTATGGCCCATGTCCCATAGGAACCAAGGTATGGAGTAGAGTGGTTAGTGAGATAGGGACTTTGACACAGGGAATAAGTCAGGTGCCAAGTCATAGGGTCTGTCATAATGGATACCTAAAGCCCATTTGCTAGAACCAGGGTTCAGGGTTAGAGAGGGATCAGCAAAAAAAGTGATCTGAGCCTAATTTCTCTGAGTGATGGATCCAGAAATCCTCTTTTCCCTGCCTATAGATCAATTGGTTTTAGAGCTGAAGGAGGACTGAGACTACAAATAGGAAATAAGGGTCCTGAGCTGGAGGGCTTCAGGGACAGGGAGCCAGGTATATCATTAAAATTCTGAGCTCTGGACTTCTCTCCCCACCTTAGCTCCTCAAAATTTGCTTGTTCTGCATCCCATTCTTGTAGGACCATGGGACTTATCTCCTAGGAAAGCAAAGAGCAAGGTCTCTGAGACAATGGAACATAATAAGAATAAGCATTTTGGGAGGGCTATGTGGGAAGTGAAATAAAAAGTCTAGGCATTTTCTGGATAGCACAGGCTTGAAAGGAGTAAAGCAGTGTGTGTGTGTGTGTGTGTGTGTGTGTGTGTGTGTGTGTACGTGGGGGTGAGCAATAGAGGAGCAGCAGGGCATTAGGTACCTGAAATAGTGCTAGAGTGAAGATACTACCTCCTTTCCCTGGCTCACAGGCATCAGAACGTATAGAATAAAAGGATGTTGTAACTCAGAAACATAAGCTCAGAACTGGAAAAGACTTTACAGATTATTTTGTCCAATCCTTTTGTTTTACAGGTGAGGAAATTGAGATATAGAGAGTGAGAGTGACAGTGACTTGCCCAAGGCCAGTTGCCAATTGCAAGGTTAGGATAGGAAGCCTGACCTCTTGACTTCCTCCCTCCCTCCCTCCCTTCTTTCCTTCCTTCCTTCCTTCCTTCCTTCCTTCGTTCCTCCCTTCCTCCTTCCTTCCCTCCCTCCCTCCCTTCCTTCCTTCCTTCCTTCCTTCCTTCCTTCCTTCCTTCCTTCCTTCCTTCCTTCCTTCCTTCCTTCCTTCCTTCCTTCCTTCCTTTTTTCCTTCCTTCCTTCCTTTCTTCCTTCTTCCATTCCTTCCTTTCTTTCTCCTCTCTTCATTTTTTCTTTCTTTCTTATCAAATGAGTAATATTTGTAAAGTGTGTCCTGAGATATAATGTTTTTAAGGTTTGAGGAGACAAGATAGTGTCTCCTTTCGATTGAATGGAATGACTTAATCAAGCAATTCTGGTTTCCCATTTTCATGAAGTCCTGGAAGGCCAGAGTAAAGGGAATTCACCTGCTGCTGTATGTGCCCTTTATGAAACTGGCATAACTACATTGACTGAACTCTTTAGGAAATCTGGAGAAAATGAGCTCAGGGTTATACATTAAACATCAACCCTTTCTCCCTGGAATCTCCCCGGACCCAACTAGACATGATTCCATCTCTCTAGCCCTTTTTATTCATTTGTCTTTGGTTTGAGTGGTGACAAAGAGACAGAGGTTTCCTCTCCTACCACCCCTGGGAACTCCTTCCCCTCTTTTCTGCTCAATGTTATGTCCTGTCTTTCATCTGGGCTATTTTCTGCAAATCTCTCTGAACAATTTCCACACCTCTTCCCAGGTATGTGATGTAATAACATTTATCAAGAGTCAGTCTTATGCACTAAAAAGCCTCTCTTGAATGGACATAGGATAAAGGGGGAAAAGAACTTGATGAAAAGAATGAATTTGCAGTGAGCCAAAGGCAGGAAAAATTGACTTGATAAAAGAACAGAGCTGTCAAATACTTGGATTTTCCTTTGTTCCAGAACCCTTTGAAACCCTATTTCATATAACAGAGCCAACTTAAATAAATATCTGTTAAAGGAAGGGGGTGTCACTAAAAGGCTACAATGTCACTGCTACAAGGTTATCCATCTAACAGGTTTCAGAAGTGGGAGACGTATATTATGGTGCTTCTGAAGCATTTAATCTTGGGCAATGGAGGCCCAGTTATTTCTAACTTTATAACAGAATGAAATTGCACAAAGAAGTTACATTTCAAAGGACCAGTTGTTAGGTAGGAAATTGAATTCACAGAGGGGAAAAAAATGTGTCCCAGAAACTGTGACGTGATTATCTAGAAAACATAGGATTATAGACAATATATTTATTCAGAGGCAGAAAGGATTGTGCCCTTTGGGAATGGCCATTGTCATTGTTGGGGAGGCTTTTCGACCAATTTTTTAGTAATCTAAGACTGAGTTGATTTTCTGAGTGAATGTTTTGCTGAAGAGGTATGTGTAGGTGTGCATGTGCATGTGTGTGCGTGTGTGTGTGTGTGTGCATGTGTGTTTGTGTGTGTGTGTGTGTTGTGTGCAGCACTGTCAGAATATTTCTACAACTCTCTTTGAGATACATGAGTCAGTTTGGAATTTACTCTTCTCAGATCCTTTCTTCAACACAATTTCACATGCCAAAGCTTTTTTCCCCTTCTCTTCTCAGTTAATTTATAAAGTAACACAGGTTTAGAAAATTTTGGGGCATATATTTGATTGTCATAAAAACCACGGCTATACCCAGTTATATTTTAAGAATATATGCTTACACTGAACATTGTGGCATACATCTGTAACACTGGCTACTGGGAAGGTTGAGACTGATGAATCTCTTGAGCTCAGTTGTTCTGAGCTATAGTAGGGCTAAAACCAATCAGGTGTTTGCACTCTCCTGCACCGATATAGTGATCCCCTAGAAATGGGGAGGGGTCATCAGGCTATCTAAGGAGGGGTGAACAGACATGGGCTCTTTAGGCAGCCTGCTAACCCTCTACTCTTGGGAGCTCACCATATTGCTGTAAAACTTTGTGTGGACATCCATTCTACAGCTTAGAACTTCTATATTAAAGTGATCTATCAGCTTCATTGTCCCGCATAGCAGGGATAATAGTCATGTGCCACCACACCCAGCATTTAAATTCATTAGAACTATACCGTCTGTTCAGTGCCTGACACTTATTTCCCTATGTTATAAGTATAATGGCTTTTTGGAGACAGATTTCTTCAGGCAAAGCAGGACACTAGTGATGAGGTGCAAGGATCCCTGGGAAATGTAGCACATTGTCTAAAAGAGATAATGTTATCTTCCCTACTTGAGAAGAGATTGGACCTGCTATGTAGTTTGGAATGAACTGCTCAGAGTCCTGCAAACTCTGGAAGTTTTTAAACTACTCTAAGAAGGGGATGGAGAGGAGTGGCCCCAGCACTAGCAGCAGAAATAACAGTGAAAAACTGTGCATGAGAACTGACCATCAGCTTTAAGTATATGGAACCTTTCCTCTTTTGCTGCTCTGCTCAGCTTAAAAGAAGCCATGTGGGAAATTAGTGAACTGTGTTTACACTGTGACAGTGCTGGGACATAGGGAATGGGACACTCAGCTTTCTTCCCCTCTGCTTTATTATCACCTGACATAATGTTAATACAATTTGAAAATCTTCCCCGCCCCTTAATAGGCCTATGTGACCTATTTTGAACCTGAATCGCATGGAAGCCTGAGTCATGTAAGACTGGGTCAGGAGCGTTGTGATGCCCTCTGTCCTTGAAGAAGGGTATATATACTCTGAGGTTAGCATTTTGCTTTGGGGCTCACTCATTGGAAGAGTGTTGACGTGATTAGCCAGATGAGACTCTGGGTAGCCGTTAAGGAGTCCCCCTGGCTTTGAAAAACCCAGATGTTAGTGCTTCTCTCTCTGGTAACTATGTATGTATTGCTTTTGGTCAGACAGTTGGAAGCCCTGTCTGCTGGTCTTTGCTGTTTGTATTTGCTCTGTCTATATAGTTTCTGCTTATAATTTCTGTTTGTATTTTCTCTGAAGTTCAGGGTGCTGATTTTTCCCCTGAACTAAGTGAATTTTATGTATACACACACACACACACACATACACATATATTTGTGTTTGATTAAAGTAAGATTTTTGACTCCTTTAAAGTTGCTTTCCTTTAGAAAAGCAGATCAAAGAACCTGTGCTAGCAGCCCTCCTGTGTGCTGGTCTTATTGGTCTTACACCCCCACAGCAGCTGCAAGTAGCATCGTTGTTGCACCTGGCTAGCACAGTTTCCTTTAAGTATTTTCTGTGCTATTTAAGTTGCTTCCATGCTATTTCAATACCATTTAAATTTTTTTTTTGGCTTTACATAAAAATTATACCTGATCTTGATTGTTTTCTGAATGTGCATCTTTGTAAATAAGAAGTATAAATGTGGGGAAGCCAGTGGCTATTTGAATACGTAGAATTACAAGCCTCAGATCCTTGTCTCTAGCCTGGTGATCAGAGATAACTCTGATCTGGAGGCTCAGAATGTTTAGAATGTTTCATAAATAAACTGTATTTTTAAAAGCTAACTTTGGACAGAAACAGGAACATGAAGTGGGGCTAACTTGGTTCTGGGCTATCTGTTAAGGATCAATAAACTGCTCAAGAAAATGTGCTTTTTAAAGAGTCTTTTTGTCCTTAAATGTATAAATACATTTTTGTGTTAAATATATAAATAATTTTTGTGTTAAAATGTATGTTTTTTCATGTTAAAATGTATAAATGAATTTATTTTAAAAAAACCCCAAAAAGTCCTTAACAAAGGTCATACTGTCATTGCACTTACTTGGATATTTTAAGGGATCCATGGTCTCACTAATAAAGCATTTCCTCTGCCAGTGAAGGTCAATACTTAACCATTGATCTTTTCTCATCCTGTGCTTCTCTTGCCCATATCCTCCTCTATGAACACAACTAGAGCTAAAGAGGACCTCAGATGTCATCTAGTCCAACTCCCTTATTTCATATATGATGAAGGTGAGGTCCAGGGAGGTTAAGTAATTTGCCAAAAGTCACACATGTAAGTTCTCTACAAGAAATCTACATTACTCTTGGGTGAGCTGGGTGCCATTGTCTGTATCTTTTGACATTTCATGGATGCCAGTGGAATAGATGGGCTGGCAGTCTTTGTTTCATACTCCCGCAATGTGGCCACCCCAATCCTCTTTCCAATCATCTATCTCTCTAATGATATATTTATACCTCTTTGTGTATGTGTATATTTTTTTGCTGGTAACATGCTGTAACCCATTTACACCCTCTATGTACTGCTCCATTGCTTTTTATATAACCTACAAATTTGATCCCCTATAAATTATGATATTTCATGATTTGCAACCACACAGCATGGTTGAAGGAATATTTATTTGGGACTTTAAAGAAAAGATTGCTTTTTGTTTCTGTGAGAAGCTGGAGACCATTAAAAACACTGCCTGATTTCCCAAAAATAACACAACTCACTCTCCTCCACTTAAATTCTGGACCCAGTTGATTACACATTTGGAATATTTTTCCGGGGTACATGTAGTGCTCTATGGGCTATCCATCTAAGTGCATATCATAGTTTGGACGCAAATAGGAACATCTAGAGGACTTTGCCAACCACAGGAGATCTCTTCCATTTTAAATCTGTGTTGGGTATCCTTTATGATGGTACAAAACCTATGTCTCCAGTCCGAGGATTTTCAGTTTATTGAGCACTTCAGCAGTGAGCTAAGTACATAGAATAAAAGAACAAAAATGAGTCACTGCCCTTAGGGAATTTACATTCTCCTGAGTGAAAACAATATGAACACAGATAAGTATTTGTAAAATGTATTGTGCAAACAGACAAAGCTCTCCTGCTCCCCCCCCTTTTAGAATATTAAGAAAGTATTTAGGGGCAGCTAGGTGGCACAGTGAGTAGAGCACCAGCCCTAGAATCAGGAGGACCTGAGTTCAAATCTGACCTCAGACGCTTGACACACTTACTAGTTGTGTGACCTTGGGCAAGTCACTTAACCCCAATTGCCCTGTCTTCCCCCCTCCAAAAGAAGAAAAAAAAACAAAAAAAGAAAGCATTTAAAAGTTACTCCTCTGAAGTCTTTGGACTAATTTGCAAGAGAAAATTTATCAGTCTTTCTCTAAGTTCGAGAAGGAAGGAGTCAGTCTCGTGGGTGAGGGAGAGCCTTGGTTGGAAGGGATCATAGAAGGAATGTTACTATTGTTCTCCTAGTTCTGCTCACTTCACTCTGTGTCAATTCATAAGCCATCTCAGTTTGCTCTGATATTGTCCATTTCACCATTTCTTAATGGCACAGTAATATTCCATTTCATTTGTAAAATAAAATTTGTTTGGCAATCCCCCAATAGAAGTATATACACTTTTAGTTTCCAATTTTTGGCTACCATGAAAAGAGCTGCTATAAATATTTTTGTCCATATTAATCCTTTCCTTCTTGTTTTGATTATCTTTGGGGGGTATAGGCCAAGGAGTGCTATCGTTGGGTCAAAAATTGGGCAACTTTCTTGGAAAAGTTCCAAATTACTTTCCCGAAAGACTGGACTAAAGCACAGCTCCACCGACAATGCACTGATATACCTGTTTTTCCACAGCTCCAACATTTCTTTTTTTCTTTTGTCATCACTGACATTCTGATAGGTGTGAGGTAGAAACTCAGAATTGCTTTAATTTGCATTTCCCTAATTATTAGGATGATAGTCTTCTCCATAAATATAGTCCAAATAAAAGGGAAACTGATGAAAGCCCCTAAACCTTGTAATCAGTACTATTTAAACATAATAGATGCATATTTTGACTATATGGCATAAACAGTTTGCTTGCTATGTTCCCTTTCGGCCTAACTGGTAGGGTTTTCTTCCAACATTTGGGAATTTGTTATTGATAAAGTAGGAATCTGAAAAACTATAATCATAAGAGATGCAAATCTAGGGAGAATTTCAGTCTCTAGCTACCTCTGGTGCAGCTAAAATGGTGACTTGAGCTACATACTCATGATGGGTTATGCTGAAACATGGGAAATTATGTGGCTCTGTAGAAGGGACTGTAGCAATTAACTGCTATTATTTGAAGGTGGCCTCAAAGTAATCACACATATCTTAGCTGTTTAAGGAAAAAGTCTATAGATTCATTCTTATAGAGCCCATAAATCTTTTATTATAGAGTTATCCTATAACTCATTTTATCGGGAAACTAACCAAAGGTGAGAATTAGTTAAGCTCCAAGCTTGCCCACTTTCTCAACCTTAACATTGCTTTCTAGGGTTCAGTTTTATATGAACTCTTCCTTGAATCAGGTGAGTTTTTCTCTGCCCCTTGCCCATGCTATGTTCATTCCTGCTTGCATGTTTTCATTCAATTCTACTAAAAATATTTATTAAGCATGCGTGCAGCAATGAGTAAGGTACTAGAGATTAAAAAAATAGTCCCTGTTCTCAAGAGACTCAGATTTTCAGAATATATTGTTTCCCTCTGTGGAGTACTCTCTCTTCCTCTTTCTACCTATCCAAGTACTACACAAACCTTCATGTCTCTATTTCTATCTTTCCTCCTCCAATAAACTTTCTTTCACTGCCCTAGCCCCTACCCAATTCTACCCTTCTTTGACTCTCACTGTATTTATGCTGTGTACCATACATTTTGGCTTTTATACTGAAAAATGTACCATGATATATGTGTGTATATATATACTCCCCAAATAAACCGTAAACACCCATGAGGGCAGAAAATGCATTTTATATTTTGTATCCTCTATAAGGATGTCAAATAAAAATGGAGCAGCTAAACTGTATACAAGGATCCCTGGGCCTTGTATTGATTTAGAAAACCACATATAAATATTAATATTATCTATTTCTATTATATTTTTATTTATTTTGTTAAACATTTCCCAATTACATTTTCATCTGGTTCTGCCCCTCTTGGCCTCACCAAAATGTGGCCAGCTGGCCCATGTTTGATACCTCTGGGTTATAGCACCTAGCTCAGGGCCTTATACAAAGTAGGTGCTTAGTAGCTGTGGAATTAAATTGAAGTCATCTCTGACTTGGATCTTGCATTCCCTGACACCATTTTTTAGATTACATAACTCTTGAGACCCTGATGGAGAGCAGGGAAGGGAAGTGTTATTCAAAATGTTAGAAGCATATTAGAGTTAAGAGCCTAAAAAAGGCAAATTTGCTGAACAGGAAAACGTTGAGGGACTGTAATGACAGGGCTCTGTGTTGGGAACATTGGTTTCGTGCGCTAATTGTATTTTAAAGTATTTAACAAAAGCAATTTAAAATGTTGAAAAGGATAAATTGCTCACCCTATCCTAGAGTCTCCAAATGTATGTTTCTTATCCTCAAATTTAAAATTCTACAGGGAATGCTGACAGAGCTAATTAGTAAAGGGCCAGATATCTCAGTGGCTGAAAGTTTTGCTTGAGCAGACGCTTCTGAATAGGGTCTAAGGAAGGGACCTGAGGAAAGTTGGTTGAGCAAAGAGTTTAAATCAGTTTGAGAATAAACCTAGATCCACATTTCAGAAAGAAGAAAATTCAGTTAACAGAAGAATCTGGGGGAACCCCAAATAAATATTAAGACTATTTAGGGGACAGCGAGAAAAAAATATAGGGCTTGACTTTAAGAAGACCAGGAAGTTAAGGAAAGTTGTCTTAGGCATCATCACTCTCCCCATTTCTATGCCTTTTCCTGCCCTTTCTTACTGAAGCAGCCTGGCCTACTGCATAGGACACTGGGCTTGGAAGCAGGAAGACACGGGTTTAAATTCCACCTTAGATACTTCCTAGTTTTATAATGCTGGGCAAGCCACTTAAACTCTCACGTGCCTCAGTTTCCTCATCCGTAAAATGAGGAGGTTGAACTTGATGGCCTCTAAGATCTTCTTTTAGCTCCAAGTGGATGATTCTGTGATTCTTCTTCACAGTTTCTCTTCCCCAATAACCCAGAGTCTTTGTTCTTTCTAGGCTTCTTGGATGCACCAACTCTGGTACTTGGCCAGGCCTTTCCTTATCAGGTATTACCCAAACTCTGGATCTCTTGCTCTACCCATTTTTCACAAGGAAGCCTTTCCTGATGCCCCTTAATTCTAGTGCTTTCTCTCTGTTAAATATGTGCAATTTATTTTGTATAAAGCTTGTTCAAACATAGTGTTTTGCATGTAGTCTCCCAAATTAAACTGTGAGTTTCATGAGAGCAGGGACCATCTTTTTGCTTTCTTTATAGTCCCCGAATTTAGTACAATGCCTAGAGCACACTTGGTGCTTAATACATGTTTGCTGACTGACTGGCTGGCTTATGCTATTGTGTATTCTATTCTACAGCGAGCTTTTAGTTTAAGTCTATTGAAAATATATTTATTAAGCACCTGAGTGGTACTAGATGAAATATTTAGTGTTTACTTTGTGCTGAGCACAGTACGAAGTGCTTGGGATACAAATACAAATACAAATAAGTAAAGTAGTCCCTACTCTCAAGAAGCTTGTATTCTAAAGAGAAAAGATAATACATAGAAGGGAGCTAGACACTGGGGAACTTGAGATGTTGGAGGTACAAGTGGGTTGAAGTAAGATGGCTGGTGAGAAGAAGAAAAGTCTGGAGCATTGAGTCATGAGTGAAGTGAAGTGTGGCTGGGGCCCCTCCTGAAAGAGTGGTTTGGGCAGGCAGTCCGTCACCCATCAAGAGAGTGGGGCTTCAGGGCAGAAGTTGCTCCAGGGTGAGAAGGCAGTGGTGAAGAGGAGGAGAAGGAGGAGGAAGAGGAGAGGGAGGAGGAGCAGGAAGAGGAGGAGGAAGATGAGGAGGAGGAGGAAGAGGAGGAGGAGGAGGAGGAGAAGTCTAGAGAATTGACTGGTTAGTGAAATAAGCATTCTAGATGTAAATGTGTTGGTGCAGTAGATGGAGC
Organism: Trichosurus vulpecula; assembly: GCF_011100635.1. Taxonomy (NCBI): domain Eukaryota; kingdom Metazoa; phylum Chordata; class Mammalia; order Diprotodontia; family Phalangeridae; genus Trichosurus; species Trichosurus vulpecula. The sequence continues at coordinate 315,989,193 of NC_050574.1, read as the reverse complement.
ACTGGGCATGGAGTCAGGAAAACCTAAGCACGTGACCCTGGGCAAGCTGCTTACTCTCAGTTTGCTTCAGTTTCCTTAACTATGAAATGAGGATAACAATGTCACCTACTTCCCAGGATTCTTGTGAGGATCAAATAAGATACTATTTATAAAGAACTTAGTACGATGCTTGGCATATGGTAAGTGCTATATAAATGCTATAATCATTATTATTGTTAGTAATAATGACAATGCCAATAATAATATACAAAGGAGAGTGTAATAAAGGCAAGGGAGAGGTCTAGGCAAAATGCTATGAGAAATACAAGGAGGGAAAGATCCCTTTTACCTGGGGTTCTGTGTTGGGGAAAACTTCATGGAGGAGGTGGCATCTGAGTTGGACTATGTAGGAAGATAACGGGATAGAGATAATTGTACAATATGACTAGAAGGCAGAATACATAAAGAGAAGTGGTGGGAGATAAGGTTGAATGGGTAGGTTGTAGCCATGTTCAAGAGGGTCTTGAATATCAAGATCTTCTAGGGCAACATACTGAGATATCACATTCCTGGAGTCCAGTATATCTTCATCTTTTCATCTTCCTAGGGGTATGTGCATTTCAGTAGGACCCTTTAAATCATTAAAGTGAAGGCATCAATCACCAATGGTTGAATATAGGTATTAATGACATCTGTTCATTTAAAAACATTTATAGAGCACTCCTAGTTGTAAAGACCTGGCCTAGGCACTATGGAACTTCTAAAAGATGAAGAAAAATATAAATATAAAAATATAAAAACATATAAAATAATACCAAATATGATATATTAAGTGCCTAAGCAGGGCAACAAAAGTACTAGGGGAATTCAGAGGAGGAGGGAGAGGATCTGACATAGAGGATTTGACTTTTGAAGTTGACTTTGACAGTTGTTGAGTAAAGTTTGGATAAATAGAGACAAAGGTGGGAAAGTGTGGCACAGAGGACTGCTGGCATAGGAAGTGGCGACTAGAGACTGGAAACATAAGACAGTGGTTTACTTTGGGTAGAGTATCAAATATATGACATGGGGAATAGTAGGGTGGAAATGTGGGCTGGAGATATTTAAGGGAATGGAGTCCTCCCAAGTTCTTTAATTAAACATTCCTCTACTTTTGTCTCAGACTGGACTTGGTTCTATGCTTTGCCCAAGGAGCCCATAGTGAATTAGTTGTAGGGATAGAACCACCATCAGCTATCAGATCCCAATTTGGGGGTATAGATTATAAGATGCAGAGTTATGAGACTTTTCCTTGGAGGCAGGACTTTAATAATATACATTTTTGGGGTTCTTCTCAGTGTGGTTCCTTTTCAAACATTCCTGGAGGGGATGTCAGACACCATCCAGTCTAATCTCTTCATTTTAGAAATGAGGAAACTGAGACACATGGAGGTTTAGGGTCTTGCTAATATGACCTATGTGGCTAAACATCAGAGGTGTTTTCATCATGGAGGTAGGCAGCATTACAGATGGGTAAGCCTCCTGTTTAGGAGCCCCACTGATACTTCTTTAATAGACCAAAACCAAGTGATTCCAAATTCAAGGCAAAGACATTTTGCATTCAAAGCAGAATAACAATGGAATCAAATCAGGTATTAAAGCTCCCAGCACCCATTCCCAAATGGCTGCCATATATTCTATCAACACGATGTCTCCTGGGGAGCTCTAGCCACATTTCCAATTAAACCCTTGGCCTTCACAACACAGCTGTAGGGGAATAAAACAGTTACTTATGGCAGATGCTAGGGAACCTCTCTGCAGGCTAGTGAGTGCTGTCAGTTGCAGAACTCTGTCTGTTCCTGGCATCTGGCTTCTCATTGCTGGCTCCCCATGGCTGCTTCCTTTGGCTAGTCACATCACTTCTCTCCCTAGCCTCCATTTGAACCACCTACTGCTCAAAGTTTGTAGCTGCATGCTTCAGCATGGCACAGACTGGATTTAGAATTAGAAGACCTGGGCTTAAATTTCACAGTTGAGGAGTCCCTTAGTTACTCCCTGTGTGACTTTAGACAAATCACTTCACCATTCTGAGCCCCAGTTTTGACTTCTGTAAACTGAGAGGGGAATAGACAGCCTCTAATACCCCTTCTTCTTCTAAATCTTTGATCCTGAAGGATGGTCCAGACTCACTCTCTTTACCACCACTCATACTGGCAAGTCAGGGTCTAGAGGTCATGTACCACTTGTCCTGTCTGGGTTCCTGGCATAGCCTTGAGGGTTGATATATTATTTTCTAATTCTGTAGCTCATGAGCCCCCACTAGCTTGCTTCCTGCCATGTTTGTTGGTTAATAATCAATTAGGCAGCAAGACTAATCTAAATTTTAGAAAGGAGTGTTTACTAAGGTGTTAACAGTAAGAACAATTGGTACAGAACTTTCCCAGTAAAGTCTGTGGCATACTGCCCCACAGATATATACAGGGTAGAGGGGGAAAGTGTACTCAAGTTTAAGGAGCATATATGGCAGAGGAGTAACTCACAGGTCCCAGAGATCCTTTATGTGGAGTCCTCAAGATAGTCTCCTTAGTTATGGTGTATTTTCTTTTTTTGCTGGGCTTTTTCTAGAACCTTGACTCTCTAATATGTCCTTGTATCCTAATGCAGACAACTATCCTAAGGATGATTCTACTAGGATGCTGATAGGAAGATGGGGACTCTAAAAAACTCCTGATCCTTTGATACTCAAAAGGTCATCTTCCAGTCAAAGGAGGAGGGCAGAGACTAAGGCAAGGACCCTATCCTTTCGTCAAAGTGATTCCTTTTCAGAAGTAGCTTTCTGGGGGCAGAGAGGCTGGTAAGCAGGGACTAGAGTGAGCTCCCTACCAAATCCCTCCAAAAACCTATAAAAAATGGCTCTGAACCAATTCTAGAACGGCAGAACCCACAGAACAGCAGAGGGAAGCAGGGCTCCAGCCCAGGACAGCCTGGATGGTCTCTGGGTGAGGTCTATCCCACACAGAGCTGGGAGCTGGGAACAGAGTGGAGCAGAACCCAGCCTGAGCGGTGTGGAACAACCAAACGTGGAGTCGGGCGGATGGGGCCCCTAGCGCCCTGAATATGTGAGCTGTGGCAGTTACCAGACCCCTCGACCCACAAACACCAAAGACTGCGGAGAAGGTTAGTGGGAAAAGCTGCGGGAGTGGAAGGAGTTCGCGGTTCGGCTTCCAGCCCCGGGGGCAGCGGAGGTGGGGCAGCTACAGTTGCTGCTGCTTCTAGCCCCAGTTCCACCTGGTGGGAGGAATTAAGTGGCGGATCAGAGCAGGAGTGCAACAGCCTGCTGAAGATCTAAGCCCAGCCCGGGCTGGGGGTTCTTGGGGAAGGAGTAGTGCGGGTCTGACAGAGCTGGCACCTCCTCCCCAAACGTGGAACATAGAACTCGTTAGTCTACAAGCAGTCATACCCCACTGAAAAACTCAAGGGTCAAGTTAGTTGGTTGGGAATATGGCCAGGCAGCGAAGGCACACCCAGATTCAGTCTCAGACTTTGGATTCTTTCTTTGGTGACAAAGAAGACCAAAACATACAGCCTAAAGAAGACAACAAAGTCATAGAGCCTACAACAAAAGCCTCCAAGAAAAACATGAACTGGCCCCAGGCCATAGAAGAACTCAAAAAGGATTTGGAAAAGCAAGTTAGAGAAGTAGAGGAAAAATTGGGAAGAGAAATGAGAAGGATGCAAGAAAACCATGAAAAACAAGTCAATGACTTGCTAAAGGAGAACCAAAAAAATACTGAAAAATACACTGAAGAAAACAACACTTTAAAAAACAGACTAACTCAAATGGCAAAAGAGCTCCAAAAAGCCAATGAGGAGAAGAATGCCTTGAAAGGCAGAATTAGCCAAATGGAAAAGGAGGTCCAAAAGACCACTGAAGAAAATACCACCTTAAAAATTAGATTGGAGCAAGTGGAAGCTAGTGACTTTATGAGAAATCAAGATATTATAAAACAGAACCAAAGGAATGAAAAAATGGAAGACAATGTGAAATATCTCCTTGGAAAAACCACTGACCTGGAAAATAGATCCAGGAGAGATAATTTAAAAATTATTGGACTACCTGAAAGCCATGATCAAAAAAGAGCCTAGATACCATCTTTCAAGAAATTATCAAGGAGAACTGCCCTGATATTCTAGAGCCAGAGGGTAAAATAGAAATTGAAAGAATCCATCGATTGCCTCCTCAAATAGGTCCCAAAAAGAAATCTGCTAGGAATATCGTTGCCAAATTCCAGAGCTCCCAGATCAAGGAGAAAATACTGCAAGCAGCCAGAAAGAAACAATTTGAGTATTGTGGAAACCCAATCAGAATAACCCAAGATCTAGCAGCTTCTACATTAAGAGATCGAAGGGCTTGGAATGCGATATTCTGGAGGTCAAGGGAGCTAGGATTAAAACCTAGAATCACCTACCCAGCAAAACTGAGTATCATGTTCCAAGGCAAAATATGGATTTTCAATAAAATAGAGGACTTTCAAGCTTTCTCAGTGAAAAGACCAGAACTGAATAGAAAATTTGACTTTCAAACACAAGAATCAAGAGAAGCATGAAAAGGTAATCAAGAAACAGAAATTGCAAGGGACTTACTAAAGTTGAACTGTTTTGTTTACATTCCTACATGGAAAGATGATGTGTATGATTCATGAGACCTCAGTATTAGGGTAGTTGAAGGGAATAGGTATATATATGTTTATGTATATATATAAGTGAATGTGTATGTATGTATATATCTATGTGTATATGTATGTATGTGTATGTGTGTGTATATATATGTGTGTTTATATATTTGTATATATATATGTGTGTATATATATGTGTGTGTATATATATATATGCATATATATATATATATGTAAAAGAGAGAGAGCAGACACAGGGTGAGTTGAAGATGAAGGGAAGATATCTAAAAGAAATAAAATGAAATTAAGGGATGAGAGAGCAACATACTGAGAGAAGGAGAGAGGGAGAGATAGAATGGGTGGATTATCTCCCATAAAGGTGGCAAGAGGAAGCAGTTCTGTGGGAGGAGGGGAGAGGGCAGGTGAGGGGGGAATGAGTGAACCTTGCTTTCATCAGATTTGGCATGAGGGGGAATACCATACATATTCAGTTGGGTATCTTACCCCACAGGAAAGAAGAGGGAGGAAGATAAAAAAAAAATAAAAGGGGGGGATGATGGAGGGGAGGGCAGATGGGGGTGGAGGTAATCAAAACAAACACTTTGGAAAGGGGACAGGGTCAAGGGAGAAAATTCAATAAAGCGGGATGGGTTGAAAAGGAGCAAAATGTAGTTAGCCTTTCACAACATGAGTATTGTGGAAGGGTTATACATAATGATACATGTGTGGCCTAGGTTGAATTGCTCGACTTCTTGGGGAGGGTGGGTGGGAAGGGAAGAGGGGAGAGAATTTGGAACTCAAAGTTTTAAAATCAGATGTTCAAGAAAAAAAAGTTTTTGGCATGCAACTAAAAAATAAGATACACAGGCAATGGGGCGTAGAAATTTATCTTGCCCTACAAGAAAGGAAGGGAAAAGGGGATGAGAAGGGAGGGGGGTGATAGAGGGGAGGGCTGACTGGGGAACAGGGCAACAGAATATATGCCATCTTGGAGTGGGGGGGAGGGTAGAAATGGGGAGAAAATTTGTAATTCAAACTGTTGTGAAAATCAATGCTAAAACCCAAATATGTTAAATAAATAAATTTAAATTAAAAAAAAAGAAGTAGCTTTCTCCTAATTCAATACTTCTTCACATCCTTCGGGTTCCAAACTAGTTTATTCTATGGGGCCTTTTATCTAGGAATCACTGGGCATCACCAAATTTCTCACCTAATTAGAAAATAATTTTTAATTTTTCTTGCCCCTAAGAAGATATCCAGGATGTGCTTGAATTGAGTGAACAAACAAGTTGTGTCCTGAACTGATAAATGTATCAGTTCAGCATCTTACCACTTAAAGTGGGGTGAGGAGACTTGGTCTATTTACTCAATCAACCCTCAACCTTAGAATCCTATGACTTTATGACTTCCTTACCATCTCACTCTTGTTTTTTCATCCTAGAATGAGAACTCACTTTCCAGTACCTTTTAAAACTTCTTATATTTAGGATTCTCCATCACCTAACCCTCAATGGTATTCCCACATTTTAGGATCCCTGCACAGGTTTCTGAAGGATATAGCTGAGATTTTGCCCCAATGAATGAAGATCTCAGATGTATCCTTTACAACTGATAGAATTACATAATATTAGAGATCTTCTAGCCCAATCAAACTCTCATTCTATCTCCCTACCCTGTTACAGATGAAAAAATTGGAACCTAGGGAAACAAAGTGACTTGACAAAGCTATATAACTAATAAGAGTTAATAGCCCTCCTGAGCTAACAAAGTCCTTCCCAGGCAGCCTCAGAGGCTTAAAGGTTGCCCTCTCATGGCTTTGAGATCATCCCGCTTAGCATTGCTGTGACAACCTTGCTAGGAGTTAATCCACTAATGATTCTCTGCATGAAGAAGTGCTTAATGACATCTGTTCAGAATCTGTTGTTCCTTAATTTGCACTTGTACTCCTTACCCATCATCTGCCACATGTTATATGCAGCAAATTAAGAATTTATATACTCCAGGAACATCCCCTTGTCTCATGGTAGGGGTGGAGAGAGTTGCTTTTAAAATTGAGTCCCTCCTCCCCACCCTCTTTTACTTAGAGATTTAGCCATATATTGAAATTTAATTTTGGAAGGAGAAATGATTTCAAAGTAATATGTTCTGTGGATTGGAGATCTGCAGCATGAGAGTATAGTCTTGTGTCCCGGCCTAAAGCCGAGAAACTCATGTAGTTCAGCAAAGCCTGGAGCAATGTCAGGGTCCCTGCCAGCTTCTATGGGACCCCAGCAGGCAAGCAAAATAATTTGAATTAAATCACTGCCCTAGGTACCTGCCATCAAATTGAGGGCAATGCAACAGTGCTGTGCATTTATAATCATGTATTTTCTACCCTGCAGGTGCCAATGTTTTTCTTCCATAGGGCTCTAAGCACTTTATGAACACGATCCCATTAATTCTCACCACTCCCAAGTGACTAGGTTTAGATGACAATTATCATTATTAATTAGCAGCAATATTTACTTAATGTTATGTATAGAACAACTTGCCCCATGGGACCCTTTAGTCCGACTCCCTCATTCTACACAGGAAGAAACAGTCCCAGAGTGGGAAAGCAACTTGTCTAAAATCTCATAAGTGAATTTTTTCCTTAAGGCCAAAGGTCAGAAACATCTGATAGGTTCTTAGATCTAGAGCTGGGGGGGACCTCAACAGTTACCTAGCCTAACTTTCTGATTTTGCAGAGAAATAAACTGAGTCTCAGAGAAACAATGTGATTTTTCCCAAGGTCACACGGGTAATAAGCATTGGAGATGAGATTTGAAACCAGGTTCTCTGACTCTAGAGTAAGGTACAAGAAACCTTGTACCATACTATCTCTCTACTGCGCTATACTGCCTCCCTTTATGTTGGTGATTTGTTTCAGACATCTCTTATTTGCATTTTATGTGTAGCCCCTCTTTCTGGGTTCATTCTCCCAACTTCCACTTACATTAGTGGGCTAGGTCTGGGTAGGACAGCTAACAACCCTGGGGGTGACAGGGGTAAGCATAGAAATTTGGAGATGGTTTCTCTAATATTGTTGCTGAGGAGCCCAACTACTGTGCTCTCCTTTGATTATCAACTAGCCAATTAAAGCTAACTAAATTTTAGAAACATGTGTTTACCAAGGTAGTTTAGCAAGAACAGCTGTATCCCATTGCCTCCAATCAGGGTCATACTTTCCCACAAGTACACCTAGAGTCCAGGGAAAGTAGGCTCAAGCTTACATTTGTCAAAGGGATGACTCACAGCTCCTGACAGCACAGAAGGCTTTCTTCCTTCATGGAGTTCTCATGAATTTCTCCCTTTCTTATGTGCCCTGAGGTTCAGGGTTCTTGCAGAGTCTTGAATATGCCTCTCCTTAGACTGAAGAGGTCATGTTCCCTGAAAATTCCTTTCCTAAGCGTGTCTTGTTTGTGTTCTCTCAGCTTCCTCTGGATACTCTACTGTTGGTTGGATCTCTCTGATAACATTGTCAATGATGGCTCAATGGTGGATTTGGGAGGGGACAGAAAATATGACACTCCCTGTGGGCTTACCACCCTTCCTGCCCCTTTTCTGCCCTGTGGTAATTTCTCATGTTTCTCATCATTTTCCGGAAGCAAGGCTCACAAAACCGTTGCTGGAAATGCTAGAATCATCTCTTGTATACCTAGGCCCAGGGAAAAAGCAATGGACACCCAAAGTCTTTGGTGTTGTCAAATGGTTCAAAACCAGAAACATGTGATTTCAAAAAAAATAAGGTTTATCGATACATTTTTTACATTATCATAGTTTTGCTCAATATTCCTCCCTATCACAGCCTTCCCATATAGCAAATCATGTTTCTGTAAAGACAAAGAAGAAAAAAAAATCAGCACAACAAATCAGTATATTAAAAAAAAAGTTTAAAAATGTGAACAATATACAACACTTGTGTACCTCCCACCTCTGCAAATGGGTTGGTTGGGGACATCTCATATTTCTTCTTTTGAGCTTTGATCGTTCTTTGTAAATTTGAAACATTCACTTTTAATTTTTTGTGTGGTTGTTCCTTCCCTTTACGTTGTTATATTTTTATGTATATTGTTTTCTTGGCTCTGCTTACTTCATTCTGCATTGATTTCTGTAGATCTTTCCATGTTTTTTTTTTTGTATTCATCACATTTATTCTTTTTTTTTATAGAACAGTACTATTTCATTGTGTTCATATACTATAATTTGTTTAACCCTTTCCCAATGGATAGTATCTAATTTGTTTCAAATTCTTTCCTATTAAAAATGGTTACTATAAATATTTTGGAATATATAGGGACTTTCTTCTTATCAACGGCCTTTTTGAGCATAAGTCTAGTAATGGAATCTCTGGGGCAAGGGTGTTTTGGTCACTTTTGGGGACATAATTCTGAACTGTTTTCCAAAATGGTTCTGTTGACTCATAGCTCCACCAGTAATGCATCAGTATCCTCCCATAACCCCTCCAACATCGACTGTTCCCATCTTTTATCATCTTTGTCAACTTCAGGATGTGAGGTAGATCTTCAGGATTGCTTTGGCTTTCAGCTCTCTATTATTAGTCATTTGGAGCATTCTTTCATATGATTGTTAACAGTTTACAATTCTTTTGGAAACTGGTTGTTCATATCCTTTGACATTTGTTTGCATGTTGTTTCCTCCATTAATTTGTAAATTCCTTGAGGACAGGGGCTTTAATATTTTGACCCATTCCTAAGCCTTCCACTCTTTGCCTTTACTTCCACATTCCACTTTTGCTTTTGCCTTGTCATTCATCTTAGACTTCTGAACACTGGCCCTAAGACTTTACACTTGGATTACATTTTGGTCTTTGCTTGACCTTTGAACTTAGCATGGCCTATTTACTTTTGCTCTAAATTCCCTTGGTTAAGCAGCTACTATGTGCCATGTACCGTACTGGACTTTGGGGAAATAAAGTCGAAAAGGGAAACCGTTCTTGTCCTGAAAGATTTTTACATTCCACTGGTGTATGTGTGTATGCATGTGTGTGTATGTGTGTGTGTATGTGTGTGTGCATGTGTGTGTGTATGTGTGTGTGTATGTGTGTGTGTATGTGTGTGTGTATGTGTGTGTGCATGCACATATTTGCATGTGTTTGTGTGTATATGTGGATACCATGTATATAGATAAGGAAATACAAAATATACCCACGTAACTTGCCTTTGGGTTGAGAGATTTGAGAGGAAGAACTGACCTTGACTCACAAGCAGGAAGAGGAGACAAGCTATAAGAGAGTCTATCAGAACATCTGGACTGACTAAATACTAAAATACAGAGGAAGCCAAGAGGTCAGTGCTATGGATCTTCAGCTCTGAAGTGGTGAGAGCCAACCCAAGGGATGAGATAAATCTAGGGATCTCTTCCATTTCCTAGCAAAGCTGCTCTTCCATCTTCTGGTTAGCTGAGTGTGTTATCTTATCTATTATAAATCTGTTGCTTTTAATTTAGAACTCATTTATCTATTATAAAACCCTATTGGCCTGCAGAAATGTTAACGTCTGTGTGTATTTTATTTAAAGCTTTACAAATGGGGAGAGAATAAAAGGTAGAGGGATCCTTATTGTAAGGAGACACAAGCTTTGATCAGCAGGAGTTAAGCTGGAGGACAAACTGAATGTTTATTAAGGCTATACAAGCCTGGAATCCCTGAGACATAAATCATGAGCTGGTGAGAGGGGAAGGCTGCTAGGGAGCAATATCTGGGTAAGTTTATTTTCATTTTTGAACCCAAAGCTGCCCTTGTTGGCTGACTGGGTTCAAAAGGAAAGTCATTCCCCTGAGAGAAGAAAACTGCAAGAAAGCCAAGCCTATGCAAAGGAACCCTTTCCTTGTACACTGCTAATTAAGCCTACTTTGCTTACTAGTACCATCTGCTGCTTTCATTTATAATAAATACAAAGTAATTTTCTTTAGGGGAGCATGAACAATTGGGGGAATCAAGGAAGGCCTTTCAAGGAGTCATTTGAGCTGAACCTTGAAGGGAGTTAGAGTTTCCAAGAGACAGAGATTAGGAGGGAGAGCGTTCTAGGTATGGGAGGGAGCCTGTGCAAATTAATGCATCTCTGCAGCTTTTGACATTGTCAAACATCATCAATCACCCTCTTCTCTGAATATTCTTTTCTCTCTAGGTTTTCAGGGGACTACTCTCTCCTGGTTCTCCTTTTACTTGTCTGACTGTTCCTTCTCAGTGTCCTTTGCTGGTTTTTCATTCAGATCACACTCACTATGAGTGTCCCCTAAGGGTCTGTCTTGGGCTCTCTTTTCTTCTCCCAAAATGTTATTTATCTTGGCTAATGAGTAATTGATATTTTGACCACAGCAACTCATGCAAATCATGTACCAAATTAAAGGGACTGTGATCTCAAAGGGAGAAGCATTGTCTCAAAGTACTAAAGCAAGTAAAGGGTATCCCCAATGTCTTAAGGTTTAGTAGATTGTTTTTGTTGTTTTTCAGTCATGTCCAGCTCTTTGTGATCCCATTTGGGGTTTATTGGCAAAGATACAGATGAGGAACTGAGACAAACAGTGTTAAGTGACTTGCCCAGTGTCACACAGCTAGTATCTGAGGCCATATTTGAATTTAGGAAGATGAAGTGTGCTATCCACTGTACCACCCAGCTGTCCCTTTTAATAAGCTTATGTCCTACATGGTAAGATGCTCATCATGTCCAGTGATTCTTTTCCTTCATTCCTTTGTTTCTTCATTCCTTCTTTCCAGAGAATGAAGACACATAAAAAGCAAACACTGATTGAGAATACAGTCTTGTTGTTAAGGCTAAGAATCTTGAGGGAAGCTTTATGGAGAAGATAAAGCATTCATGTAGCTGTCTACAGGAATCAACAATGCTTTTAGATTATCAAGAAATATCAAGACTACTTTTAATACTGTCCCCATGTGGAGAATGAGGCTTCATTCAATTGAAATAAGGTGGATAGAACTTGTTAGATAAAAGGATTTCATCTTCTCTGCTTCTGAATTGTCTGCTTTGGTCTGCTGAATAAATTAAGCCTTCCTTCCTTCCTTCTTTCTTGCTTCCTACTCTTCAGACACTTGTCTTTTCTTCTCTAGTTGTGAGATTCTCTGAAACATCCCAGACCATTGCCATGTAGGTTAGTTTAAGTGAATAGTGTTTGATGAGTTGGAGACGGACTCTCCAACACATCTTGGATTCTTACTCCAGGTATAAAGTACATCTTTCTTTTAGCCTTGTGAAGCCTCCGTATAGTCACATCCATATCCCTTCTAGTGAGACACTAACCAACATTATATTTGTCTTTCTTCTGGCAGTAGCAACATGATTCCTTCAATTTGCTGTGCCTCTGACAATTTAGAGTTCTTTTCAGTATGGCATTATGTCTTCATTAGCATTTCCAGTAACACCCTCTATGGGAAGAGCCTCATTACTATTGCCTAGTTCTGGTGGTATTATTTGCCCATCTTTTTCTCTGCTGTGTGACAAGCTTCCACCTGTCCATTTCTTGACATTGATTTCTCTTTGTTCCCTTGGAAGTTTTTTATTTCTGGCTTCTTTCCTGGATTAACTTTTCTACCTTAAAAACATTTTGTCCTTTCTAATAAACTGGTGTTGGACTCCAGGGATACCTGCACTGAAAAGTAAACAGCTGTACAGGGAAGGTGTCACGAAGCTGACCATAGCTATTATTTATGTTTATAGTTTTTGGAGTTTATTTAAGAAATGTCAAAATGTACCTTGGTTGCTGGTGATTGTGTTTGGTGTGGTGATAGGCAACTGATCCCTGGATGTTTAAGAAGGGGAGTATTAAAGTAAGGAAAAAGGATTCAGGAGGATTGAGTGCTGCAGATAACAGGAGTAGGAAGCAGAGGGAGAGAGAGATAATGGAGTGTGATTGAGTCAGTGTGAGTGAGTGTTTGGGCATTGCAACTTCAGCATGCTGTGAGTGCCTGGGAGATGAGGAGGGTTGGAGGGTTGTGCCTGCTCCCATATGGGTAACAAGCTATGATTGTGGGGCTATATGAAGTGAGGGGTTGCTAGAGCTGAAGAAAGGCTGGCTTTAAGATCTGTATGTGAGCTTTGGGCTCTAGTGCACTGCTACCCACAGAGAGTAGTATTTAGGGAGCAGTAATGAGAGACTCTGATTGGCATATTTTTAAGCCTTCAATAGTCTTTACATGTGAAATGAGTACCTCAGGGTTGCTGGGAGGGTGAAAGAAGACTTGAAGGATAAGATGATTAAAATCAATGGGAGTGAGTCTGTAACAGCTGGAGAGTAGAAAGGCATCTTTCAAATGATTTCACCCTCTCTAGTAACGGGACTGACTGACTTGCATTTGCACCAGATATAATTGGTTATCACATTGGACAGGAAGACGAGCGTAGCAAACACCATATAAGTCATAACAGCTTCCTTGGAGTTTGTATTTATTAGCAATCTAGATGAACTAATAGTCCTTCGTTGGCTCTAGAAACTCTGTGAAAGCTATCATAGAAACTGCTGTTTTCTGCAAATGTATTGTAAGTGCTCCTGGGAAGTTTGTTTCAACTTATCTCTGTTTGTCTTTTAGTGAATACTCTGTGGACTTGTGACTGTTGGCAATTAGGAAGTTGTCAAACTTCTCCTTTAAGAGGGTTGGTACAAACAAATTCAACCTAGCAAAATCTTTCCATTCTTCTTCTAAGGGACTTAAACCACACAGGAATAAATAGGATGAACAATTTCCCACAATATTACACTATTTTCAAATGTTGCTAAATGTGTTTGTGCTGCACCAGGATTGCAGATGATTCTGGGACTATCTGCATTCTTTTCTCTCTTCTTCAAGTGCAAAGAATTTCCTTTAAGACATGGCTCAAGCACCATCTCCTCTACAAGGCCTTTCTTGGACATCTTCCCCTCAACTGCTGGCTCCCTTTAAGGCTGCCTTTCAGCTATTTTCAGTTTATATATTTTGTCTTCTTCATTAAAATGTGAGCTCCTTGAGGACCAGAATGTTTTTTTGTTTTCTTCTTTGTGCCCCTAGTACTTACTGTTCATGGCACATAGTAAGCATTTAATAAAGTCTAGTTTATTGAGTGATTAATTGATTGACAAAAGAAAAGTGAGAAACAATTTATTTCAAAGTAATGTACAAAAATATATATAGCAGCTCTTTTTGTGGTGGCAAAGAGTTGGAAATTGAGGATGCCCATCAATTGGGGAATGGCTGAACAAGTTGTAGTATATGAATGTAATGGAATACTATTGTGCCAATAGGGAGGGAGGGGGGAGAAAAATTTGGAATTCAAAATATTTTAAAAGTGAATGTTAAAAACTATCTTTACACGTAATTGGAAAAAATACTATTAAGCGGAAAAAAACACAACAAAATTTCTTTCCCTGAGAATCTATTGCAGATCACTTAGTGTTGGTGGGGTTGTAATACTTGACTCCTCTAGAAACTCCGAGAGAATTAGAAGTACTTGAATCTATGTGAAAAGGTTAAGGTAAAGGCTGATCACCTGCAAAACTTATGAAAGTAAATAAAATTTAAAAAATAACATGAGTCTACATGGAGTATTTTCAGGACTACCATAACCTCTTCTATATGCTCACTGCTGCCTTGAATTAAAAGGTTACAAAATCTTTCATTTTACACTAGAAATAAGGGTTAAAATTAAAATGTCTGTGGGAGAGGTAATGAATGGACAAATTCATACTGATTGGTTGACATCAGATCCTTTCCTAAAAACATGTTTTGACAGGGTTATGGGGGATCAAAGAGAACTAGTCACCTGAATGAAACACCTGCTCTGACATGAGGTCAAATAGGGGTAAATAAAGACCAGTTTTTCTTTTCTTTAAAAAATTTTTATTTAGTATTTTATTTTTCCCCAGTTACATATAAAAACAATTTTAACACTGATTTTTAAAACTTTGAGTTCCAAATTCTCTCCCTTTCTCCCTCCCCACCCTCCCTCATTGAGAGGCCAAACAAGTGATAAGATTATACCTTTGTAGTCATGCAAAACATGTCCATAATAGTCATGTTGTGAAAGACTAACTATAATTCCCTCCATCCTATCCTGCCCCTCATTTATTCTATTCTCTCTATCCTTTCACCCTGTCCTTCCTCAAAAATGTTTTGCTTTTGACTACTATCTTCCTCAATCTGCCCTTTTTTCTGTCACCCCTCCCTTCTCTTATCCCCCGTTCCCTTACTTACCTGCAGGGTAAGATAGATTTGTATACCCAAGTGAATGTTTATGTTATTCCCTCTTTGAGTCAATTTTGATGAGAGTAAGGTTCACTCATTCCCTCTCACCTCCCCCCTCTTCCCCTCCACTATAAAAGCTTTTTCTTGCCTCTTTTATGTAAGATAATTTACCCCATTTTACCTCTCCCTTTCTCTTTCTCCCACTACATTCCTCTGTCACCCCTTAATTTTATTTTTTAGATATCATCCCTTCATATTCAACTCACACTTGTGCCTTCTGTCTGTATGTACATGCCTAACTACCTTAATAATGAGAAAGGTCTCATGAGTTACAAATATCATCTTCCCATTTAGGAATGTAAAGAGTTTAACTTTAAGTCCCTCATGATTCCTCTTTCCTGTTTATCTTTTCATGTTTCTCTTGAGTCTTGTATTTGAAAGTCAAATTTTCTATTTAGCTCTGATTTTTTCTCAAGAATGCAGGAAATTCTTCTATCTCATCGGATATCCATTTTCCTCCTCATAGATTATACTCAATTTTGCTGGGTAAGTGATTCTTGGTTGTAATCCTAGCTCTTTTGCCCTCTGGAATATCATATTCCAAGCCCTCAGATCCTTTAAAGTAGAAACTGCTGAATCATGTTTTATCCTGATTGTGGCTCCACAGTACTTGAATTGTTTCTTTCCAGATGTTTGCAGGATTTTCTTCTTGGTCTGGGAACTCTGGAATTCAGCTACAATATTCCTGGGAGTTTTCATTTTGGGATCTCTTTCAGGAGGTGATTGGTGGATTTTTTTGATTTCTATTTTCCCTTATGTTTTCCTTGATAATTTCTTGAAAGATGACCTTTTTTTTTTTTTTTGGATCATGGCTTTCAGGTAGTCCAATAATTTTAAAATTATCTGTCTTGAATCTATTTTCCATGTCAGTTGTTTTTCCAATGAGACATTTCACGTTGTCTTTTATTTTTTCATTCTTTTGGTTTTGTTTTAAATTTTTTTGGTTTCTCATAAAGCCATTAGCTTCCATTTGCTCCATTCTAATTTTTAAGGAGTCATTTTCTTCAGTGAGCTTTTGGATCTCCTTTTCCATTTGGCCAATTCTGCTTTTTAAGGCATTCTTGTCCTTATTGGCTTTTGGACCTCTTTTGCTGTTTGGTCTAATCTATTTTTTAAGGTGTTATTTTCTTCAGTATTTTTTGGGGTCTTCTTTACCAAGCTGTTGACTCATTTTCTGCTATTTTCTTGCATTTCTCTTCCCAATTTTCCCTCTACTTCTCTTACTTGACAAAATCCTTTTTGAGCTCTTCCATGGCTTGAGACCAATTCATATTTTTCTTGGAGGCTTTGGATATAGGAGCTTTGACTTTGTTGTCTTCTTCTGAGTGTGTGTTTTAATCTTGTCACCAAAGTAAGTTTCTACATTTAGAGTTTTTTTCCTGTTGTTTGCTCATTTCACTAACTTACTACTTTTTAACTCTTTGTTAAGGTAAGGTTCTGCTTCCAGTGTGGAGAGTGAACTGTCCCAAGCTTCAGGGGTTTTGTGTAGCTGTGTTCAGAGATACTTCTAGGCACCTGTAAAATTTCAGTTCTAAGGTGGTATGATCTAAGGAGAGGTGTTTGCTTCTCTCCCAGACTATGTTCTGGTCCATGAGCAACCTCAAGCACTCTTTTCTTTCCTGGAACTGTGAGCAGGGTCCCCTCTCCACTGCTGCCAAAAGCTCTGCTGTACTAGTACTCCTCCTTGCCCCTGGACTGCCACCCAGGACTGTGACCCAGCAAGTATGGTGGTGCTAGAAAAGACCCCTGTAATCTCCTTCTGACCAGTTGCTTGATCCTCTTCCTGTCTGTGGGCTGAGAACTCCAGAAGCATCCACTGCCATTGCTGATTGAGCAGGCTATTCTCAAGGCCTGCTCCTGGTTTGCTGGGGCTGGGGCTGTGCTGGCATGGCCTGTATTGGACTGCACTACTCTCTCACTCAAATTCCACAGACCTTTCCTGCTGACCTTCTAAGTTGTCTTTGGAGTCTGTGAGCTGAGAAATCTGGAAACTGCCCTTGGTGCCAGTGATCCAGTCCCCTGAGACCTGCTCTTGGTTTGCTGGGGCAAGTCTAGGCAGACACAGTTTGTGCTGGACTGCACTCCTCTCTCAACCTGGTGCAACAGACCTTTCCTGTTGACCTTCCAGGTTGTTGTGGGCTAGAAATTTGTTTCAATCTGTCTTTTTGTGGGTCTTCTACTCTAGAATTTGTTTAGAGTAACTTTTAAAAGTTTTTTGGAGGGGTTTGGAAGAGAGCTCAGGTGAGTCCCTGCCTCATTCCACCATTCTGGTTTTTTTTTCTTTATAATTTTGCCTTGTATGGGCTTGCTTGATTACATAAAATTATATGCAATTAATTAATTATATATTTTGAGGGGACTTCTATTGGCTATTTAAAAATTATTATTATGTTTAAAATATATTTTATTCTGTACTTTCTGGAATAGTTTTAATTTCAAAGTTGTTGACTACAAAATGAATGGATAACAATAGAGAAAGATTCTATGAGAGACCTCTGAATCCCATTTTTTCACTTAAAGAATACAATCATTATATTTATTGTAACACTGCCATTATGGGACACGATGTTATAGACCAGCCTAGATGGACCAGACATTTCCTGGAAGGAGATGCTATGTTTATAGGATGTGTTTAATCCATGGTTTATCCAAATCTACATACAATGAAACACGCTACAAATATTGTTGCAGCTGTGCCCAAATGATGCCAAAAAGAGGGTGGTAGACAATTTCTCTTAAAATAAGAGGTCACTGTTGAATTGACTAAAACTCTAGGAAATTTCATTCTTAAAGGTCAGTTATAAAAACCTCAATAACCAATAAGCACTTAAAAGAGGGATTTTGATAAGAAGAGCTGATTCAGCTTCTTAGGCCATGGAAGGGATAATGAACAAAATGCTGTGAGGTTTTTTGGGCAGGTCAGGTAGTTAGCTCAGATATTTTCTTTCAGTCATGGGTAACTTTTCATTTTGGGGTAACAGGTGCATGGGAAGATGGAAGGAATATAGGAGGGAGGTGTTGTAAACTCCCTTCAGTAATAATTGTGGCTCACTTCTCAAAATGTGCTCCAAAATTGTGAAATTAGCAATATTTGTCTTTGGTATCTTTTTACTCTCAGTGTCCCTTTTCTCCCTCATGGGGCCACCATTCCTTTTTCTCCCGATGGTGCTTGTTTTCTATCCCATTTTTGCCCTTTTCTGCAAAGGCATTAATTGATTATTAGCTAGCTTAATTATGCTAAACATAACATGTATATTCATAAGCTTTCAAGATCAGAAGAAAGTTTCTGTAATGGTGTTGTGACAGGCAGTAGCATGGAAGAAGGGAGGGGGAGACGGAATTGTTTAGCACCTTTTCAAATTATGCTATATAGCTGAAGATCTAACCTTTCTCTTCTTAAGAATTATTTTATAGCTACCCTATTGGAGATGGTATAGATGGATGTGATAGGACAGGTGATGCCTGAAGGGGAGAATTGTAGGATGCTCATATGCAGTAAGAGGGAAGGGGTAAGGTTGTTGCTATTTTCTGTGTTCTAGCAAATTAGTTCATTAAACAGCCAGAGGAAATGTGGCCAGTGTGTCAGATTGTAGAATTCATAGAGAATCACACATTATCTTTAGCTATTTTTTGCTTTCTATATCATCTTAAGACTAGTACATACAGCCCTGTTCTTCTGGCATTTGACCTTATTTTGTGTCCAGTCCTTTGTTTTGTCTTATCTGTCTTCCTCATTTTTCAGCATTGTCCATAGCTTAACTCAGCTTTGCCTCTTGCCATCCCTTCCTAGTTACTCACTTGGTTTTGTGTTCTCAACATCCATTCCTGGAATGAGTTTGGTACTAGCATTCTTTATTTGACTGATGGTAATGGCCTGAGTACTAGTAATCATTTTGTCCTGTTATTCCTCCATTCTGATTTCTTTTTGAGCCCCTCCCCACCATTAACTTGTGGAAAGACAATTGGACTTGAAGTTAGAACTGCATTTATTCCTGGCCCTGACACTACTCACCAGTCCTGTGACATTGGGCAAATTACTTAATGTCTCTGAACTTTGGTTTCTTTGCCTCTAAAAAGGAGATGATAATTACATTATCTACTTCATGTGGGAGAATCTAGAGGAAAGCACTTGATTAATCTAAAGGATTATACATATGAATTTAATATCATTACTGCTGTAAATACTACAGATAGTAAGTGAGCACTACCCTACCTCTTTAAGTGACAGTATGAGGTAGTGTGGATGCAGTGATGGAATCAGGAAGATCAAGCTTTACATTTTGCCTCAGAGACTGACTATGTGATCCTAGGCATATTATTCCATCTCACTAGATCTCATCTGGAAACTATGCAGGTTGAACTCAACAACCTCCAAAGACTCAGTTCCAAATTTTGGCTTCTACGAGCCCAAGAATTTTGGGTTCTGACCTTTGGATTGACCTATTAACCCAACACAACAGGTGGTTTTGTTGATTTGGTGATGCTCTTGATGGTGTGTCAGTCATACCTAGAGTCTTATGAGCTAAACTTTGCTAAGAGCTTGCTAAGAACAATTAACTTTGTCTTCTTTGGATAAATTAGTGAGCATGAAATGTCTTGCACAGTTTGTTTCTCATATTAAAATGACTCTCCCCATGATGAGATTATTTCTCAGAATTGCAACATGGCATTGATGATTCATAGTCAATTCATGTCCCACTGTGACCACCAGGTCTTTATTGTTACTGGCATTTTGCTTGTATTACTGCCTCATCATGAAACTATTGTTTGCACTTTGAATATTATCAGATATCTTTGTTAAAATAATTAAAATTTATATTTCAAACTCTTTAAGGCAGAGTCTTGTCCTTCCTTATAGTAAATCTTTAATTATTTTTCATTATTAGTTAGTCTAATAATTCTATGGGCTAGCTAGGTGACACAGTAACTGGAGTGTCAAACCTGGAGTCAGGAAGACTTATCTTCCTGAGTTCAAATCTGACCTCAGACAATTAGAGGCAGGGCCACCAAGAATTGCAGCCTAGAGTTCTCTATGGCATGAACTTCAGAGCAAGTAGGCTGAACTAATTGAGTGGTAGTCTATCAAGGCAGCATCTCAGTTCACGTAGGGCCAGATGCAAGAAGTAGGGTTGTTTGGACAAAAAGGGTGGATTACCTAAGCAATTAGCACAAGGAAAGTTGCTCATCTTCTATGAGCTTCTTTATTTAAAAAATTGGAGGGATTGATTAGGTGGCTTCTGGGATCCATTACAGCTTTCTACCTATGATCCAAAATAACAAATAAAGAGAGATCAAAGATAGAGGATTTATCTGGGCTTTGGAAGAATAATTATGCAAGGTAGTGGTAGAAAAACCCAAGATGTGAGTAGAAATCATAGCCTAAGGTGGTGCAAAAATTCAAGGAAATGGATATCAAACACATTTTTGTGTAGTCCCGCTTGTTCAGTGCAGTGAACAATTGCACCCCTTTGAGCCCTGCCATGCGTGGTGCTCATCTTGTTCTCATTCTAAAGGAGTGTCAGAATGGACAGCTCCCAGTTCTCTCTTGAATGAGAAACACCATTGAGCAGTAGCAGACAAGGATAACCATGGGGGCCACATAAAACAAATAATTTTCCATTAAGTTCATTTCCTTTATGATGTCATCATTAACTAGGTGGGTCAGGACAATTCTATGGAAATTACATTTCTGAATTTCACCACAAGATTTGACAAAATAATTGACACAGCTTTGAACATGCAAGACTTTTTTTTAATGATTAGACATATTTAAAAATGACATGGTATTGCCTTGTGAGCAAATGAATCCCCTGGCACTAGAGATGTGCAGGAAGAGTATGGATAGTCGATTGTCAAAGATATTACAGATGGCATTCCATCATCAGATCTGAGATTCGGGTAGATGATTTTTAAGGAGCTTTATAATTACAAATTTCTAAAATTCAATGAAATTATCAGATATTTATTTAGTTTTTACCTTAACCTTGATTTCTCTAGACTAAGGTATTCTAAACTTTTCACCTGAGGTTCTAATTCCTATCTCTTTAACCAATTGACTGCTATTCTCATTTCTCCATAAACTGTAATGATCAGCCTGGGAAAGCAAAGAACTTATCTAAGTGACTATAAAGGATATAGTCCTAGAGATTATTTCTCAGATTTGCAACCTGGCATTGATGATTCATAGTCAATTCATGTCCCACTGTGACCACCAGGTCTTTATTTATTGTTACTGGCATTTTGCTTGTATTACTGCCTCATCATGAAACTATTGTTTGCACTTTGAATATTATCAGATATCTTTGTTAAAATAATTCAATTTTATATTTCAAGCATTTAGGAAATCTTAGTTAGCACAGACATTAGTGGGTGCTTTGCTAGTTATATCAAACAGGAGAACATTCAAACACACACTGAGAACAAGGATACATCTGACACCTCCAAAAGCATATGGGAAACAAGTAATTTTTTTTCCAATAAATATATTATGATTAGCAACCTATAAACATTTTCACTATTTACAGCAGATGGTGATATTCTACATAATTTATTTTGTTTTTGCTTCCCTTTCAGATTTGAGGAGGGCATAAATATGTATGTATGGGGTATCCTAAAATGCTATTAGGATATGTCAACAATTTTAACAATAAAAGCATCAGATTCTAAATCTACTCAGTTCTTTAGGAGAAAAAGGGACAGAACTTTTTCAAGCCTTTCAGTGAGGTGAGGATAGGGGTAAATTGGGGGAGAATATATACTTCTCTTAGTTAGCATACCAACTATCAGCTGCCTGGGTTGCCTATATTGAAATACGCCTTGGACTTGTCTTAGCCATGTTGTAAAAAGGCCATTTTGATTTTCTTCAAACATATTATCTCTTCTTAAGATTAGAAATTATAATGATAACAACAAAATTTGTGTATCACTTTGACTTTTATAAAGATTGACATTTGTTTTCTTTTAACACAAATTCTGTGATTTTTCACAAATATTATTATCTTTCATTTTATAGATGAGGAAGCAGCCTCAGGGAAATGAAGTGACTTGTGCAAGACCACACTGATCATAAGTGGCATAGCCAGAAATTGAACTTGAATCTTCTGACTTGAGATTCTGTGTTCACTGCAGTATACTGAGATGCATTTATTAGTGCTCTAAACTGGGGAAGATGGTATGGTAGGATGAGACTAGAGACCACCCCACTTTTTTTTTTAGCAGGGTCTCATTGGGCAATGCTGTTATTCCTCCTCCTCCTTCTTCCTTTCCTCCTCCTTTTCTCCCTTTCTCCATGTGGGAAGTCATAGTCTTACATGTGGGTTCTTTGTCCAAAGGAATATAAATTTTGATCACTTATACTTCATAAGACAGCTTGGGCTTTGGGGCCTAGATCCACCCACATTTATCTATTCTATAATTTTTTCCTTTTCAAAAACACTGGGACATTTAACTATTTTGTCTCATGTAATTTTCATTTATGATTTCTTGAAATATAGCTCTGGAAATCCAGGCTTTGATAAAGCCCATTGGGATTAAAATGGAGCTCCTTGACTATACCTTTAAATCCAAGGCACTCTGGTTCTACCCAAATGGCCAGTAGTAGGTCCCAGTCCACTTACTATTATTCGGGTTTTGATGGCTCAGAGTGAATGTAAATAGTAATTGTTTCTGTTTAGCCAGAAACTCTGAGGTCTTCCCTTCTCTGATTGATTTTTTTGTGAGGACAAACTAGGCCATCTTTTGCCTCAATTCCCTTTAGTCACTGAATAGGTATTGTCTCAGACAAACTGAGAC
Organism: Trichosurus vulpecula; assembly: GCF_011100635.1. NCBI lineage: Eukaryota > Metazoa > Chordata > Mammalia > Diprotodontia > Phalangeridae > Trichosurus > Trichosurus vulpecula. The sequence goes on along the minus strand of NC_050574.1, from coordinate 315,966,495 downwards.
CTGGGAAAGACCTCAGCTTAAGAAGGCCAAGGTTTTCACTTAACCCCAATTACCCTTCCTTCCCCACTCCAAAAAAAACCCAACAACAACAACAACAAAAAAAACCCAAACCAACCAAACAAACCAAAAAAGACGGCCAAAGTTTCCCACTGCATCCAGGACCACTGACAGTTGTTCTGACCTATATCTTAACACTGGATTCCAAATGACTCTGGAGGAGAGAGTGAGGCTGATAAATTTGTACAGCCTTATCTAACTTAAATCCAATTCACTTGTGAGTCAAGACATCACCACCTTGATGTCACTGGTCCCTTTTGAGAATGAAGGATGAACAACAATCTGTGAGTAGTAGTGGCTGTCCTTCTAGAGACTCAACTGGCCAGTTCCAGTTGGGCAATGCTGCTATTCCCTCCCCCCCAACTCTATCCACATTGGGAGTCATACCCTTACATGTGGGTGCTCTGTCCAAAGGAATATAAATTTTAATCACTTATACTTCACAAGATAGCTTGGGCTTTGGAGGCTAGAATCACCCCACCAACTTATTTATTTTATCATTTGTTTTTCAAAAAACTGGGACAGCTAACTCTTTTGTGTCATAGTTTTCTTTTATGATTTCTTGAAATATAGCTCTGAAAAACCACTATACCTTTAAACTGAAATCACTGGCTCCCCCTGAGTGGCCAATAGTAGGTCCTAGCCCAAGCCTCACTTGTTCATTGTTTGGGTTTTGATGGCTCAGAGTAAATATAAATAGCAATTGTTTCTGTTCTGGCCAGAAACTCTAAGGATCTTTCCAGATTGATTCTTTTATGGAGTCAAACTAGGCTATCTTTTGCCTTAACTCTTACCTAACCTTTAACCACTGAATGGCATCTACTAGGTGCTAACAAATGCCTTTTTATTGGTTGGTTGATTGAGTTGTGTACTCTACATTTTGGTCAAATCGATCTACTTGCTGTTCCCAGAGATTGGCATTCCATCTCTCACCTTCTTGCCTTTATGCTATTCTCCATGCTTTGGAATACACTCCCTCTTCATCCCTGTTTCTTAGAATCCCGAGCTTTCAAGGCTCATTTCACGCTCTATTTCAGGTTCAAACTTTCTTGATCCTCACAGTTGTTAGTACTCTTGTCTTCCTAAAATAGTCTTGTATTAATGTATCTGTTTATACGTTGTGCCTACAGCAGAATATAAGTTCCTTTGGGACAAAGACCATTATTCTAGTCTTCGTATCCTCAGCGTTGTTATTCATTCATTTTGGTTGCATCTGACTCTTTGTGAGCCTATTTAGAGTTTTCTTGGAAGAGATACTGGAATGGTTTTCTATTTCCTTCTCAAGCTCATTTTACATATGAGAAACTGAAAAAAACAGGCTTAAGTGACTTGCTCAGGGTCACACAGCTAGTTAGTGTCTGAGGTCAGATTTGAACTCAAGAAGATGAATCTTCCAGACTCCTGGCCTAGCACTCTATCCACTGTGCCACCTATCTACCTTGTATCCTCAGTGCATAGCATATTTCCTGGTATATAGTAGATGCATTAGTTGAATCAAATGAATGGAAAAGTACACAAGCCAATCATTAATCTACTTCTTTTGAAATAAGTTACAAATGTCATGCTCAACTCAAAGCTCATTTGTATAAGACTCCTCATTGGTGGATATTGGTTACTCAGTTTCTATTCTTGTATGAAGGGTAGAGCTGGTGAGAGATTGAGAGAAGAGAGATTCTGATCTTTTGGCTTCTAGCCAGAGAAAGATGGATGAAGCTGACATGTAAAGGAGCCAGCACCTTGATATATTGGCTTCTTCCAAGTCTTTCATTCCCTTTAGAGACCTCTCTCCAAGGGGAATCTGAAACTGTGTGTTTTTTTCTCTTGAAGCAGTAAGCCAAAGTCCATGTTGTCTCTTCTCTCAAATTCTTGCCAACTCTAAGTCTCACATAGGCATTGAGCACGGAATAATTAATTTGCACCACTGAGGAGAGTCTTTTATGAATGGGCTTTGAGCCCCAGGTTACATTCATGGTCATCATCAAGTTTTTGCTGAGTACTTACTATGCGTCCAGCAACATACTAAGAACTTTAAGTATTCCCTATCAGGTCAGCCCTTTGGGCCCTCTAGCTGAGGTTTGTGTTTCTGATGAATTAGAGTTTGGAGGAGTCTGTGGATCCTCTCCCTATTATTACCATCACAGGTCTGGATATTACTAGAGGACTATTAACATCTTCTTAAAAACCCTCTGAGTTCTGTCATCCATGACTGTCACTTATTTTTAACAATTATTACCTCTTGTGCATAAAGAGTTCTGTAAGTTTACTTGCCCCTATGTGAAATAGGATGACTTTTCATGGGTCCCAAAGTTACCTCTTTCAAGTGTCTTTCAGAAGGGCCTCTGGTTCTAGTATTCTGAAATTTGGTGGAAAATCAATTTCTCTTCTCTCTGTCCCCCCCAACAATTACATAGATTGATCACTTCCTTTCAGCCTTACTTTTTTTTGAGTGAAGATTCATTCAATCTGCTCTAATATTGATACCTTTTACCCTCCTCTGGATCATTGTGTACAACTTTCTCAGGATCTTTTCCAGCTTCTTTATATCTATCCTGAGATGTAATAAGCAGTCTTGTACCAAATTTATTGGAAGGACAAGTATTTTCTGTTTTTCTTATTAATATAGCCCAACATTCTAATTGTTCTCCATTACACGATACCAATATCTTCAAGGAACTATCTAAAACAGTGGTGTCAAACTCAAATAGAAGTTTGTGTCACAAAATCACACATAATCAAGGGAATCAATTAAAAAATATGAAGTAGAGTGGCCTAGCAGTACCAGATTGCAAACTATATTATAAAGCAGTAAACATGCAAATAATTTGATAGTGGATGAGAAATAGAGTGGTGGATCAGTGGAATATATTAGGTACACAATACATGTAAATGAACATTGTCATCTAGTGTTTGATAAACCCAAAGATCCAAGCTCTTGGGGTAAGAACTCACAATTTGACAAAAATTACTGGGAAAACTGGAAAATAGATTGGTGGAAACGATGTATAGACCAATGTCTCACACTGAAAAGTCAAAAAAAGGTCAAAATGGATAAATGATTTAGACATAAAGGGTGATATCACAAGTAAATTAGGGGAGTTTGGAAAAAGTTACCTACTAGATCTATGGATAAGGGAAGAGCTTATGACTAAACAAGAAAGAGAGAGGATCATGTAAAGTAAAATGGAAAATTTTGTTTGCATGAAAGTAAAAAAATTATTTGCACAAACAAAAATAATGCAGCCAAAATGAAAAGAAAACAGGAAGCTGGGTAAAAAATTTTCAGCAAATTTCTCTGATAGAGGCCTCATTTCTCAAATATATAGAGTACAAAGTCAAATTTATAAAAATAAGAGCCATTTCCCAATTGGTCAATGGCCAAAGGATATGAATAAACTGTTTTCAGAAAAAAATAGAACTATCTATAGTTATATTTCATAACTAAATGCTCTAAATCATTATTGATTAGAGAAATGCAAATTAAAATAATTCTGAGGCACCACCTTATACTTATCAGATTGGCTAGTGTGGCGGAAAAGGAAAATGACAAATATTGGAGGGGATGTGGGAAAACTGAGACACTAATGCACTATTGGTAGAATTGTGAACTGATACAACCATTATGTAAAACAGTTTGCAACAATGCTCAAAGTGCTATAAAACTGTGCATACCCTTTGACCCAGCAACACCACTGCTAGGTCTATATCCCAAGGAGATCAAAGAAAAGAGAAAAAACTTATTTGTACAAAAATATTTATAGCAGTTCTTTCTTTGTGGTGGCAAAGAATTGGAAATTGAAGGGATGCCCATTGATTGGGGAATGGCTGAACAAGTTGGGGTATATGATTGTGATTGAATGTTATTCTGCCACAAGAAATGACAAGCAAGATAGGTTTAGAAAAACCTGGGAAGTCTTATATGAACTGATGCAAAGTGAAGTAAGCAGAAACAGGAGAACATTGTATACTGTAATGGCAATAGTGCAACAATGACCTACTGTGAAAGACTTAGCTACTTTGAGCAAGACAACAATCCAAGACAATTCCAAAGGACCTATGATGAAAAATGCTATATTGAAGCATATATTATTCACTTTCTTTTTCAACATGGTTAGTATGGAAATATGTTTTACCTGATTTCACATGTATAACTGATATTGCATTGCTTGCCTTCCGAAAGTGAAGAGGAGGGATGGGAAGGAAGGAGAGAATTTGGAACTCAAAATTTTAAAAAATGAGTGTTGGAATTAAAAAATGTAACTGACAAATATTTAGTGAAATAAATAAAAATATATTTAAACTATATATAAGTATCTATTCAGGCTGCATATTGACTTAGAAAGTCATATATTAATGTCATCTATATTCCATTGTATTTTTATTTATTTTGTTAGTTATTTCCTAATTAAATTTTAATCTGGTTCCGTAGCACATGAAAGTATGACAGGGTGGGGGAGGATAGGGCAGCTAGGTAGTGTAGTGGATAGAGAACTAGGCTTGAATTCAGAAGGACCTGAGTTCAAATCTGCCCTCAGACACTAGTTGTCTGACCCTGTACAAGTCACTTAACCCCAATTGCCTCCAAAAAATAAATGTGGCAGGCTGAATTGCATGTTTGACACTTCTGATCCACAGTAACTCTAAGGTATCTTTCTTGCATCATACCTGAAAGCTTAGATTACTGCTACAGCTAGTGCTTTCCTTTTGTTACGCTATTACTACTTGTGGATAAATATAGGCTCTCTGAGTGTTGTCGAAGAAAGACTTCTGTGATCCAGCTCTTTTTCTAAATTGCCCACCTGCCAGTGGTTCTGATAACTTAAGACTAATCCCTGAGGACCTCTAATTTCCTCATGTGGACCAACAGGGCAAATGAGGTCATATGTGCAGAACACACAGAAGCCGCATTTGCCTAATTATGATCCAGTGGCCATGACTTCTATTGTAGAGCAGGGTTTGCTCACACTTTTGGGGCTGGAGAGGCAGGTCATCCATAAAAGTAGGAACAGATCTTACACATGACAAGATCCTACAAATTTCCCCCTGACAAACATTCAGAGTCAGGGTGATTTGAAAATCCTCGGCATGTTTTTGTGGCTAATCTTCAGAGCAATAGCTAGTAATGGATCAGACTCGTCTGCTGGCTCTCATGGGCAAGATCCAATCTCCCTGATCTTATTTCTCCATCTGTAAAATAATGGGGCTGGATTAGATCACAGGTGGCTAAAGTCTCTTCTAATCTTCCAAGTCCTATGATCCTAAGATCTGCCTGTGATACTAACAGGCTGTCTTTTTAGTAGCCTAGCCCAAAAAGTGTTTAGTGCTAACAGATGTACTTCTGTGGCAGCTAAGAGATTGGCATCAGTGAAAGAGTGGATGTGGCCTTGAGCCAGAATGTGTGACCATGCCAATACCTGTGGTCTCATCATCTGGCAAATTTGCATTCTTTTGTTATAGATTGATTCTGACACACTAGTCTGTGATGAAGATGCTACTCTTTGGTTCACACCCAAAGCACAAAACCTTTCCATTTATTTTCTCTTTCTCACTACAGTCACTGGATTTGCTTAGTTCTTCTATCACAGGAATACAATCTACCAAAGCTTCCATTCTCCATTCAATCAGATGGAAATTTTTTCCCTCTAGGAGGGGAAAATATTACAACTGGAAAGAGGAAGGTTGATTTCTCCTCTACTTGGAGGGACACCTAACTCAGTATTGGCCTATCTCTAGACATGCTTGAATCATCCACCTGCTTCAGCCACAAACCTGTTGGAGCTAACAAGAGGATGCAGAACTCTTGAAAGCTATGACCTGCTCTTTCATGCAGAGCCTTTAATCCATAAGGAACCATGTGGTGCTTGACAGAGTGTGATTCCTCAGCAGGGAGTCACAGTTGAAATTAGAACTAAGCTGTAATCATGGTGCGTCTTGGGTGTGTGGTGCAGACTGGAACAAAAAAAACTCCAAACATGTTCTTACTGTATAATGCACACCCTGGAGTGTTATTGCTTTCATAAAATGTATTTTCTAATTGTCAATTTGCCAAATGATGGCCCCATGCCTGCAGATGTACTCATGTTAAAAGCTTAATTTTCATTCAAAAATGCTTCTTTTATCATTGCCTTCACTGGAGGAAACCTTTGGAAAGAAGAATTAAACTGCCTGTGAATTAGCCAAAGGAAACTCAGAGGAAGAGGTGGGTGGGGAATGTGAGGAGCTGCCATCTTGGGTTACCCTTCCACAGTGAACAAACCTTTTTTTGCCTCTGGAGGTCCAAACTCTTTCTTCTCTGGAAGCTACAAATCAAATTACTTGGTAATTTTCCTTAGAAAATTAAAACTACCTTCCTCTCTTATTGATATCTGATGCAGAGAAAAGATAGGAGACTTGCAATCCAATCCCATCTCTGCTACTCACTACTTAGTGTGTGACTTTAGGAAAGTCATACTTTCCCTTTCTGGTTGCCTCACCTTCCTCACTTAACCAAAAAGGGCATTGGAGAAGACAGTCTCTAAGGTTCTTTCAAGTTCTAGCTATCTATGATATGAGAGAAAGCTTGTTTGATCACTTTTTTCTTCATAAGAGAAATACCTCTTTTCCTTCCTCCCACCTTGAATTTGTTTTTTTTTCTATGCCAGTATAAATACATGGAATTTAAAATTAGCTTAAGTCTTTGTGTTGCATTGAGTGTGATTTTAGGGATATTTACTACTGTGTATTCCAATATCTTTCTGGACATTAAAGCCAGAAAATGGAACAATTATTTCTGCATTAGCAAGTCACACAGGCAAAATCCCTGTGCAACCTCTTATAGTCACGTCAAAATGAATCATTAGTATCTTATTAAGGTGCCCCAGCTATCTCATAATGGGTCTGTACTGCAAATGTATCCCAATTATTCATTTACTCACTTCATGAATATTCAAGAAACATTAAAGGCACTAACAAAACTCACGAGGATGGGGAAGGACAAAGCTTGCTATCCAGAGTGTTCTTGCTTGCATGTAGGAGGGCCTCTTGGCACCCATGGATGATTGGTTAGAAAGAGAATAGGGCTCTGAGGCTAAATACAAAGGCTGCCTGTGTCATTAGACTGGGCATTTTATAGATTCACCTGGTTATTGTCCTGTTGAGTACCTGCCTTAATCTTGAGACCAGGATCAGGATAGATTTTGAAACCTAAAGCATTCCGTTAGCTAGGCCAGTTTCTTCACGGTTTCTCACACAGATCAAGCTCATTTCACCTTCATAACTTTATCCATGTTGTGCTCATTACCCCAGCTTTGTTTCTCTATCTTTTCAACCTTTACCTATCTTCTCTGCTTTTGCTTTCTTACCTCTCATTCACTTTCCAATCCCTAGGAATCTAGTTTCTGGCATCATGACTCAAATAAAACTGCTCTCTTCAAAAGTTTGCAATAATCTCTTAATTGTTAGATCTAATGGCCTTTTCCTAGTCTTGAGTCTACTTGACCTCTTTACAAAGGTCAACACAATTGAAATTTTCTATATGGGCAATAAATTACTTTATCTTCTCCTAGGTAATCTCTATTTGATTGGCTTTCATGACATAATGTTCTCCTGCTTTGTCTCCTGTTTTATTTTTTATTTTTTGCTGAATCATTACCCATGCCCTTCCCCACCCCCTACTCTGTCCTAGGCCTTCTTCTCTTTACTCTATATCTTCTCTTGGTAGTCTTATTACCTTGCATGGGTTCAACTGTTATCTCTATGCAGATGATTTGTAAATATATATATATATATATATATATACATATATATATATATATATATATATATATGTGTGTGTGTATGTACATGCATATATATACACATAGCAAGTACCTCTGCCTATCTATCTATGTATCTATCTGTCTGTCTGTCTCTCATTTCCTGTGAGGGGCTAAAGGAGAGGCAAGAACCCTTTCCCATTCTGGTAGAAATGATGAACTGCTCCCATGTGGCTGCCAATACATGTACTGTTGTTCTAGGTGAGTTTGAGACTGGATCTCAAAGCTCTGAATGTGATTTTGGGATCACCACTTCTAGTCCTTGAGAGTTTGGGAGTTCCTGGGTCCCTCAACTGATGCTGGTTGTACTATGGGAAGTATCCACTACATCTACTACAGAACTTTAGAGGGGAATATGACAACTGCCAAGGACTAATGATGATAGTTGACATTTATATAACATTTTAATGTCTGCTTTATTGTATTATACATCATTTGAGTCTCTTAACAATGTAGTGAGCCTCTTAATGGAAGACTAAGTGACTGTCCTATATTATATAACTAGTAAATGCTGGAGGCAGGTTTAGAATATAGGAAGAAGCTTGGTAGCATAATGGATAGAACTCTTGAGTTGTACTCAGGAAGATCTGAGTTCCTATCTTGCCTCAGACACCTACTATCTGTGTGACCCTAAGCAAGTCATTTAATTGTTATGTGCCTCAGTTTCCTCATCTATGAAATGAAGGATTTAGACTAGATGGCTTCCTAAGTCCCTGGCATCTCTAATCTATGACTCTAGGTCCAATATAACACTCAGAGCTATGCTCTGCTTCTCTGAACTGTCTGACTTTCCTTGTGCATTGATCATAGGTTAATATTTCAAGGCTTATTAATGGATATTGAAGGTAGTGATGAAGTCCATGGGCCAATACTAGTGGAAAAATTCATTTCAATGAAAAAAGCCTTGGACCAGGGGTCAGGAGACCTGTGGTCTAATCCTGACTCCCCTGCTGCCTCATTGTTTGGTGTTAGACTGGGCTCTTCAGGTCTCTGGGCCCCAGTTTCCTCATTTGTAAAATGAGAAGGACTGAGTTAGGTGATCTCTATAGTTCTTTTCAGCTCAATTGTAATTATATAACCAGGCTTCTTCATTTCTCTTGGTTTAGCTTTCTTATCTGTCAAATGAGAAAATAATGACTATACTGCCAGCATCATGGGAGAGCTATGAGCTCCAAAGAGATAATGTGTGTGAAAATGTTTTGAAAAGTATAAAATGTTCTCTAAGTGCAACTTGTTATTATTATTATTCTCATGAAATCCAGCTGGCTTTGCCCAGCTGTTAAGGACATGAGGCATGTAGCCTATTTCTCTCTAGACAGAGCCCAGAGAAACTGGCATACAGACTCCCTTTGACACACAAGATTGTTGCCTATTGTGGATGATTGATAATAGGAATATTGATTGTGCCTTCAAGGCACTGACATTTTGAAACCATACCACATTCTAAGGAATAGAATAGTTGTCAAAGCATAACATGTTTTTCACTTCAAAGCAATGTTTGGGATATATAATATTGTTGTCCTTTTGTAAGGGAGCCTGTAGGGGCAGCTGGGTGGCTCAGTGGATAGAGTGCCAGGCCTGGAGTCAGAACGACTCACCTTCCTGAGTTCAAATCTGGCCTCAGACATCTAATAGTTGTATGACTCTGGGCAAGTCATTTTACCCCCTTTGCCTCAGTTTCCTCATCTGTAAAATGAGCTGAAGAAGGAAATGGCAAACTACTCCAGAATCTAAATGGGGTCATGAAGACTCTAAAATGACTGAACAACAAGAAGAAAGGGGTAGTGCAGGGAGCAATGTGGTAAAGCAAAAAGTGACCTCATTTTTATGGTAAGAGGACCTGGGCTAAAATCCAGACTAATACTGCATGTTCAACTTTGGACAAGGTGTTTTGCCTCTCTAATTCACTCTCCTCATATAAGGGGTTAGATGAGACAACCTGTAAAGTTCCTTTCAACTGTCAAATCTATCTGTGATTGTAGAGTACAGCTAAAGTCCCACCTGCTGCCAGAAGTCTTCTTTGACTTTCCCAACTCATACGGAGCTCTTATTTTTTCCTCTTAAAGTCATTGTTCCTTTCTTTAGGAGGCAGTGTTCCAGAGTAGAACAAGATCTGGATGAAAAGTTGGGAGAAACCTGGGCTTTCATTCAATCCCCACACATAATTACTCATGTGACCATAGGCAAGTTATTTTCCCCAATTGTAAAATGGAAATTGTTACACTCTCCACCCAGGATTATCATGAAAATTAAATGAGATAGTATGTAAAGTGCTTTGCAATCTTATACAAATTCAAGTTAGACTCAGCATAACATAGTAGAGAGACAGTCAGACTTGAGTTTAACTCTTTTCTCTGACATAAGTTGACTGTATGAACCTGGGTAATTCATTGAACCTCTCAGTGGTTCAGGCAACTCACTAAGACTTTGAATAGTTGTTGATCTACCACGGTAAAGGGAATTTCCTTACTGGAAGTTGCATCTCCCCAGATCTGGACAAATGAGGAACTTCTGTAACACTTAAGATTTAGCAGTGCCCACTTAGCAATTGATTACTTACTTGTTGACTCATATTTTTCTCTTTTTTTGAATATTTTATTTTCCCCCAAATATAGGCAAAATGAGTTCAAAATTCTCCCATCTCCTCCCCCCTCCCCAACAGTAAGCAATTTGATATAGATTACACATGTGCAGTCATGCAAAATATATTTCCATATTAGTCATGTTGTGAAAGAAAACACAGATTAAAAAAACACAAAAAGTGAAAAATAGTATGCTTTGATTTACTTTCAACTCCATCAAATCTTTCTCTGGAGGTGGATAGCAGTTTTCATCATGAATCCTTTGGAATTAATTGTCTTGGATGGTTGTATTACTGAGAATAGCTAAGTCACTCACAGTTGACCATCATACAATATTTGCTGTTACTCTGTACAATCTTCTCCTGGTTCTGCTCACTTGACTTTGCATCAGTTCATGTAAGTCTTCAAGGTTTTTCTGAAATCATCCTGCTTGTCATTTCTTATAGCGCAATAATATTCCATTACAATCATATACCACAACTTGTTCAGCCTTTCTTCAATTGATAGACATCCCCTCAATGTCCAGTTCTTTGCCACCCCCAAAAGAGTTGCTATGAATTTTTTGTACAAATAAATTGTATTTTTCTTTTATCATTCCATTTGACAGACCAAATGATGAAATGGAAAGATGGATGAACAGGCATTGAGAGGACCTCAGGCTAAGTTCTGGTTTCATCACTGACTATATCTTTATGACTTTAGATAAGTTGTTTCACTTCTCTTAGTCTTAGTTTTCTCATCTGTGCAATGGTCTAAGACTTGTAGGTCTTACTTCACAGGATTGTTATGTAGATCAAATAAGATAATGTATGCAAAACAGTTTAAACTGGAATGCTCTATATCAATGTATTGTTTTTTTAAATGTATTGTTATTGTTGTTATTTATACATATCTTTCAGATCTTACAATCAGTCAGCAAACATTTACTGTTGTTTGTCCTTTGTGCTAGAAAAAGACCATGTAGGGTGATGCCTTTTGACTCCTGAATAAATTGGATTTAAGTGAGGCAGAGTTGCTTGAAGTTGTCAGCTTCACTCTCTCTTCCAGAGCCACTGGAGTTTAGTGGGAAGCTGAAAGTCAGAATGACTGGCAATGGCTCAGGATTTAGTGGATGATCTTGGTGTCTTTGGTGTCTGACCAAGTTCTAAACACTCCAAAGAACCTGTTTCTAATGCCTTCCTGGCCCTTTGAAACAAAATGTCCACATTTGCCTATTCTGCCAGGAAGTCTACACATGCTTGGGGTAGACACCACCCTAACTCCTTGATGGGTTTGAGGCCTGTCTTTTACCTTCAACCTGGTTTAGCCCATTGGTGTCAGGCATAGTGCTAAATAATGGAGATACAGAGTCCAAAATGAAATTGTCCCTATTCTTAAGGAACTTACATTCTATAGGGGGAGATAACATGTATGCATATAAATATATATAAAATAAACATGAGATAAAATTTTAGCGGGAGGCACTAGCAGCTGGGGGATCAAGGAGAGTCTTATCTAGGAGATGATGACTGAGTTGATTTCTGAAAGAAATTAGGATTCTCAGAGGAGAAGTGGATTCCAGGCATAGGGAATAATCTGAAGGAAGGTGCAGGGATGAGAGATGGAGTTTGGGAAGCAGTAAGAAGGCCAGTTAGCTAGACTGGAGGTATAAAACTCATGACCCCCAGGTTGCATGTAACCACAAACCTCTCAAGTGCTGCCCTACCTCAATTAAAATGTAAATTGGGATATGTTTAACAAAATAAATAAAAATACAATACAACATAGATAATGTTAATTTATCATTTCCCAAGTCAATATGTGGCCCTACAGGAATTTGTTTCTATTTGAATTTGACACTGCTTGTGCTAGACTATAGAGATGGTAGAGGGGAGTTATGTATAATAAAGCTGGGAATTTAGGTCAGAGCCAGGTTGTGAAGGACTTTAAGTGCCCAAGAGGGGAATTTATATTTGATCCTAGAGGTAATAGAAAACCACAGAGGGTACTGAGCAGGGAACAAAATGGTCAGATTTGTTCTTGGTATCTCTGTGGGAGATTGATTGAAGATGGAAGACTTTACTCAGGGAGGCCATTCAGCTATTATAATAGTCCAGGTAAGAGGTGATGAGTACCTGGATTAGAGTGGTGTAGAGAAAAGAGGATGCATGCAAGAAATGTTATGGGGCCAGGGTAGACTAAAACAAGTCAGCAATTAAATATATATGTGGAGTGAGGAAGAGTGAGGATTCTAGCATGATGCTGAGGTTGTAAGCCTGAGTGATTAGAAAGCTGGTGGTGCTATTGGCAGAAACAGAAAAGTTAAGGAGAATAGTTTGAAGTGGGCTTGACATCTTAAAACTCTATTTTTCCTTATACATACTCCTTCACGAGCTTGTTACCTTCCATAGTTTCATCACTAACTCCAGCTAACCTTCACTGATGGCTAAAAGTGGATCCTGTTCAGTAGAGGCCTAGCTTCTTTTTGATTATTTCTGGGATTCCATCACAATCATATACCACAACTTGTTCAACCACTTCCCAATTTATGGACATCTCCTCAATTTACAATTCTTTGCCAACACAAAAATACATGCTATGAATATTTTTGTAAATATAAGTACTTTTCCATTTAAAAAAAATTCTTTGGGATACAGACCTAGTAGTGGTATTGCTATGTCAAAGGGTATGCAGTTTTATAGCTTTTTGGGCAGAGTTCCAGATTGTTCTCCAGAATGGTTGGACTAGTTCACAACTCCGTGAACAGTTTATTAGTGTCCCAATTTTTCCACATCTCCTTCAGTATTTGTCATTTTCCTTTTCTGTCATATTAGCCAATCTGACAGGTGTGAGGTGGTACCTCAGAGTTGTTTTAATTTCCATTTCTCTAATATATAGTGATTTCATGAATTTTTATATGACTATAGATAGCTTTGATTTCTTCTTCTGAAAACTGCCTTTTCATATTCTTTGATCAATGACTTGTATTCTTACGAATTTGACTCAGTTCTCTAAGTATTTAAGAAATTAGGCCTTTATCAGAGAAACTTGGTGTAGAGTTCCCCCTCCCCCCTTTCTGTTTTCCTCCTGATTTTTGCTGCATTGATTTTGTTTGTACAAAACCCTTTTAATTTAATGTGAGAAAAATTATCCATTTTACATCCAGTAATGTACTCTATCTTTTGGTTGGTCATAAATTCTTCTGTTATTCATTTTAAAAAAGCAAGATTAGTGTCCAGGGAGTCAGTCAAAATAGGAGATACCTCAGAGGAGTGTGAGTTCTAGATATTGAGAAGAGATCAAGCTATGGAGGCACCTAGATCTTAGGTTGGGGAGGGGATTTCTTTCTTTCCTTTCCCTCCCCACTGGCCATGACATTTTGTAGTAGTAGGAGACACAATATCTAGTAGGGAGGAGGTCTAAGGAGTACAAGGCACATGACCAGAGGAGCTTTGTGAGTCAAATGAAAGTTATATTTGATCCTTGAGAGTTGAACTTCAAAGATGTACAACCCCATGGAACCCAGTCAAGAAACCTCAGTAGAAATGCTGCACTTGGGTGAGCAGCATGAGGTCACTAGGACAAGAGAGAGGACATCAAAGCACTGAAACACCAGAATTGTGAATTGCCTGGGTTATGTGTTTTCCTAAGACTGTGCCTCTCTTCTATGGTACTCTCTGTGTGACCAATCTTTCCACTGACACTGTATATATTTGTGGGAAAATTTGCCCCAGGTTTGCTTTCTCCAAAAATACTTTTGCTTTGAGTTCATTCTGTTATGTGACAGATTATTAAAGATGCATCCAGTGGTAGGGGCTTTGGAGCTCTGGTTTTAGGTATAAACACTTACACAATACCTTAAACCTGGGATATTCATTCTGTGGGATACAACCTGTGAGTATGAGGGGACAGTGGGTAGCCCAAAACGGGATGCTGCACAATAATAACCACAACTTGGATTTCTAAACAGTTTTAAGATTTATATCTCACTTTCCCCACAATAATCCTGTGGCCTATGCAAACAATTCTCTCCCCCTCTTCATTTTGTAGATGAAGAAATTGAGACTCTTGGCAATGGGGTTCAATGACTTAACTAGCTTCACAATGCTAGTAATTCTCAGAGAAATTGTCGGCTTTCAGGCTGAGGAGTTTGAACTTTATCCTGTAGACTATGGAATGGAGAGTCATCAGAGGTTTATAATTGAGCAATTTATGAGGTTTTTTTCTAGGCAGTTATTTAAGTAGTACCTATAAAATTCTCTCTCTTTTAATTTCTTTGTAACATTTATTCACATAAGTAATAAGGAAATGCAAAGATCCCTTTGGAGTGGATAGGCAGGGAATCAATGTTGCCCAAGGTATAAAAATCAGGAAAGGCTTCATGGCAGAGGTGGGCCTTTGGCTGGCCCTTGAAGGATGGATAATCACCCCATGATTGGAGACATTCACTATCCAATTTTTTTTCTCCCCCTCCCTTTAATTTTGGATATATCACAAGTAGGTTGAGTGGAGCCCATTTTTGAAACTAGATCCTTCTAACATATTGCAATTTATATGCTTGGTGTGATGTGTGAATCATTTGAAAATAAATCTGGGGATGGCCTTAGATTCTCCCAGGCTCAAATATCAGAGGAATAATCAGCAAAAATCCATTATTCCAATTCCTCCTTCCCCTATGGCCCACGATTCTCAACTAAGTGTTTATAACCTTGACCCTAATAATTATTGGGTAAAGTATTGATTGGGTCAGTAAATATTCTTATGTCATCTGTAAACTAACACCCTCCAGGGGAAGGAAAAAAAATGTTTAAGACTAATAGTTATCTGAAGTATGTTTATAATTAGGGATTATTGATTAAGGATTTTTTTGAAACTAATGGGCTCTTGTGATAAAAGGACTATCTTTGGAATTTTGAAGAGTTTAAATAATGTTGAACTTGCTTTATGAAAATCCATGACTCTAATCTTAACTCTCTCCTGAGGAGAACTTTTAACCACCTCCTGATTGTTTTAAAGAAAGTATATTAGAGTATTGTGAGTAGAGTAGATAAAAGTTTCTCTTTAGAGTTGGGGGAGACCAGGGTTCAAGTCCTGCCTTTGACATATACATTATTAACTATGTGATCATAGGTGACACCGTAACCTCTCAGTATCCTAGACAACATACAAATTACAAATGAGATGCTCACTTGCATTAGGGATGGAGGTTTCCATACCAGGAATTCCCTATACCAAAGAAATCACAAATCTGGGAAGCAACAATAATAGAATGTCAGAACTGAAAGGAACCTTAAAAATAATAGGCTCATAAATCTAGAGCTGGAGAGGACTTTTGAGGTCTTTTAGTTCAACACTCTCGATTTATAGATGAGGAAACAGTAACTTAGAGAAATTCAAGCTTCACAGGTACTAAGTGGCAGGGCCAGGATTTTGACTCTGTCCGAGCTCTTTCCACTTCATATTCCTCATCTAGGCCTTTATTTTATGAATGAAGAAATGGAGGCCCATTGAGTGGGGATATCAGGTACCTGCTTACAAGATTTGATTTGACAGGGTTTCAAAAGGCTCTCTTAAAAAAATGGGACTGACAAAACAAACTTTACTGACTTCAAAATTTACGATTCTTGAAGACAGACTGGATTCCTGAGATGGACATGCAGTAAAAACCAGATTGTTTCCTTCATAGTGTTTCTAACAACTGATCCTTCATACAACATTTATTATTCCAAGAACTTGTCAGAATGAATGGGATTTTATGAGGGAAATGGGGTCTACAAGGTAGAGCCAAAAAGAGGCTTAGTTTTTTCTTCAGCACCAATAACTCCACATTACCGTGATCTCCCAGTTAAGTGATCTCTGTAATGTTCCCCTCTGATTTAACATCATATTTATTTGTGTAGATGTGGTATTTCTGTGTGTGATGTAAACTTTACTAGGACAGTGCCTATGTCCTTTTCCTCTTCATATTTTTCCTAGCACTTAGAAAATCCAGAAATGGGGTTGGGAGCTGTCCAGTGCTAAACCAGAAAGATATTATGCTTTTCTTGGAGTAAAATGATCAAATAAGACATCTTACCAAACATCTACACTGAGAGGTCTTAGTTCCACTATTCAGGTAGTGGAGAACATTATCTGGAATAGCTTACCACCACCATCCAGGAGGAGGATGTCTGCCATTGAGGAAGAACATGAGAGAAACTTCTAAAACTCACAACATTCATTCCTTATAAATTGCTTTTTACTAAATAATGATGCAGTTGAAGGAGTACTGGGATAGAAGTCAAGAGACCTGGGACAAAGAGTCAACTTTGTCTGAGCTCTAGATTCCTTATATGTCAAATGGAGATAATGATTCTCTTACCTCCAAGATTGTTGTGATAATGGGTGTGAAAACACTTTGAAAAATTAAAAACATTGTATAAATGCAAAGGACTGTCATTTCTTTATTATTGTTATTTTAAATGGTATTCAGAGCTGGGTTTGGGAGCCAAGTCTGATGATAACTGATTCCTTTAGACTGTGTACTAATCATCATTAGCAACCACAGAGGGGCCAAAGGCTGGTGATCTCATTGCTGCCAGCAATATTCCCTTAATTGCCCAAAGCTCTGGTTTGGGCTTCCATTAGCTCCTGCATTATCCTATGGTACTTTTAGCAATTATTTTCTATTTGCAGATGGGTAAAAACTAGAACAGACTCAGACTTATTTGGCAATAGGGAGGAAGGGTGCTATGAGGAAAAAATGACTTGTTATAGTCCCAAACTCTGTGTGCTTCATGTAAGTGATGTAGTGATGTTTAAAGTACTCAGAGGGAAAAAAAGAAAAAGAAAAGAAAATACTATTGTTCTTAGTAAGGGCAATCTTTGACAGAATAGTGGCAATAATACTGTCCCCAAACTGGGAGTTTCAGAAATGCTGGTTTGATGCTCAAACTTTGGAAATTTATACAAACCAACCCATAAAGCAGTGTTGTGTTTCTGGGTTGGAGGGGTAGGTTAGTGGAGGAGAAGAAGGAGGAGAAGGAGGAGGAGGAGGAGGAGGAGGAGGAGGAGGAAGAAGAAGAAGAAGAAGAGGAAGAAGAGGAAGAAGAGGAAGAAGAGTAAAAGGAGGAAGAAGAGTGACAAATCAGAGAAAGAAACAGATGGAGAGACAGGGAGAGGTAGAGATAGACATACATAGAGACAGATATATAGTTAGATAGAGATAGAGGTAGAGAAACAGAGAGAGACAAGAAAAGAGAGAAATATGCAGTGACACTGAGGTAGAGATACAGTGAGAGAGAGAGGGAGAGGGAGAGGGAGACTTGGTTTAGGCTGAGATAAAGAGACATAAGGTTAATTTAGTTTTCTGTCCATTTAAATCTTACAGAGATATGGTACAATTTGAACTTAAAAGTTTGGACTTGGAACAAGGAAGCTTATAAATTTAGAGTTGGAAAAGAGCACAGAAAAAGCTCAGAGATCATCTAGTCTAACTATTCAGTTTTACAGGTGAGAAAACTGAATCCATGATATTAAATGACTTGCCCAAAGTCACACAACTATTTAATGGCAAACCAGAATTTTGAATTCTTTTTCTGACTTTAAGCTCATTACATTTTGCACTATCAGTGTTCGTGTTAAGGTTTCAGTACCAATTCTAACACTTACTAGATAAGTCATTTAATATCACTGAGCCTCAGTTTTCTTCTGCATGATTGTTGCTAAAAAATGTATATAAATATGAGCTATTATTGTTGTTGGTCTTACTGACTGTGAACGAAGCTAGGACACAAACAGAAAAAATTCTAATGAAGAAGAAAAGTTATTATCTAAAGAGACCAAAGGTGGTACTTAGATTTTTAAAAAGATATATACAAAAGGTTTTATTTTTCATCTGTTCATTCTGGGAGGGAATGTGGGAGAAAGGGGCTATGAAAATGAAAAAAAAAAGTAAGGAAGGTCATAAAAACATTTAAAATGTACAAAAGAAAACAGAATGAATGTCAGTAGGAAACACAAACAAGCAGGACAGCTTTGACAGTAATATGTTGGATATTTTATATTCATAAAAGAAAAGGCAAGCTGTTCATAATACATATTTATAGCTCAATGTACAACCTTGTTTCTGTTCTACTTTGTATATGGAAATGCTCATCTAATATTGGTCATAGAAACATTTAAGACATACAGAAGAGAACAGAATAAAGGTCAATAGGAAACACAAACAAGCAGGACAGCTTTGACAGTAATGTGTTGGATATATTATTTACATAAAAGGAAAGGCAAGCTGTTCATAATACATATTTATAGTTCAACGCACAACTCCTTTTCTGTTCTACTTTGCATGTGAATGCTCATCTCGTATTGGTGTTACTTAAGCTTAGAATAAAAAAAAAATGAGGGATGTGTGCAAATGATGAGAAAAAGATAAGTAATGGTAAAAATTTGAAAAAAAAAACCCCAGTAGAATGATCTGCTAAAGTTACTGGAATCACTAATGATCAGAAGCAGCTGAGACTGGTAACGAATGTTAAGAACAATAAAGAGGGTGGTGTGTGTGTGTGTGTGTGTGTGTGTGTGTCTGTATGTTGTTGTTGTTTGTTTTTCATTCTCAAAGAGGACCATGACACCAGGAAGGTGATACTATGACTATTGAGCAATGGATTTAAGTGACGGAGGACTGTGCAAGGTCACCAGCCTCACTTTCTTCTCTAGATCCATTTGGGTTCAGTGGCAAGATAGAGATCAGGATGACTGGAGATGGCTCCAGTATGTGTGTGTGTGTGTGTGTGTGTGTGTGTGTGTGTACGTGTGTAGAAATAATAGGTCCACTGGAGTAATGGGAAATGATAATGGGTAATAGAGAGAGAAGACAGAACTATTCAGCTCTAATTTTACTTCTGATTTCTCTGCCAATACTCATCCACTCTGCCTTCCTCCTCCATTATGTTAGCTTCCAACTTTTACCCTTATTACCAAAGCATAGTCTTCTCAGGACAGTTATGACTTAATTTTTGCAAGGGCACTTGCAACAGTTGTGCAGTTGCCATTGGGAAAATTACTTGGGTTCCAGTGCAGATCTCCAGCTATCCATGTTATCCCTTACTCTCATTATATGAGTTGCCTGCCTTCATGATACTCTAATACTTCAGTGAGCTATAGATGTGGCACTAGGTCCTTGAAGGTTATGGCAGTAGAGTAAGTTCTGGCAGGTTCTGCCAAGATGGAAAGACTTTGACTATGGTCCAGGTGACAGGTTGTGTTTGTTGCCTTGGAACCATCCTACCTAAGTAACTGAGAGGAGCATTATCAACATGTTGGCCAGTAGCTACTGGATTCTTTCACCTTGATTACCCATTAATAAAGCTAAATTAAATTAATTTCCTTTTCATTACTTTCACCCTTTAGACTCTAACTCCTGACTCTCCTGTTCATTTCCTTTATTGATAGCCACTGTCTTCAAATATACCTTTGGCTTCAAATTCCTTCTTTTTCTTGGGCTCTAGCCATCATACTTTATTCTTTATCCACCTACTTCTTTAAGAGGATCTTCACCTTGTCTGTTATAACTCATTCTGCCGGACTCTTCCCATTTTAAGAAATAGTCATAGGGCCTTAAAGCTGGAAGGCATGTTATATGTTACCTAATTCAGTCCCCTCATTTTCCTGCTTTGCTGTCTCTAGGCTTATGGTCAAGTAAGCCATGGTTTTCTTCTTTTTTTAAATGTATTTTTTAGTTAACAAAAATCTGTTTTTTCATCTTCCCACCTCATTGGAAAAAAATTCTTGTCACATAGACGTAGTTGAGCAAAACTAATCCTCACTTTGGCTATGTTCAAATATATATATGTATATATACTTACATATAATATACATATATGTCTATATATGCATGTATATGTGTATGTCTATTTAACCTATCTCTGTCTCTAGCTCTCTTTCTAATTTATCATGAAGCCATCACTTCTCTGTCAGGAGGTGGGTAGTCTATTTCATCATGGGTCCTCTGGTGGTCATTGTATTTATCAGAGTTCTTAAATCTTTAAAATGTATTTATCTTTTAAAATGTGTTAATTTGTTATTATTTAAATTATTCTTCTGGTTCTGTTCACTTTATTCTGCATCAAATTTCTTTTAATTTTTCCAAGTTTCTTTTAAACTGTTCCCTTCAACATGTCTTATGCCATAATAGTATCCCATTGCATTCATGTCATAACTTTTCAGCTGTTCCCCAACTGATGAGCATCCATTTAGTTTCTATTTCTTCATCACCACAAAAAGAGATGCTGTAAAGATTTCTTTGAATTCTTGGCACATAATAGATGGTTAATAAATGTTTATTGAATTGATTTGAATCAAATTTCTTCAGTGGTATGGATCTAATAATAATAATAATACTGGATCAAAGTGTATGAGGAGTTTAATAAGTTTTAATGGCATAGTTTTAAATTACTTTTTCGAATGGCTAAACAAAATCATAGGTCCTCTAACACTGTAATAATGTACCTGTTTTTCCATAGCCCTTCCAACATTTGTCATTTTTCTCTTTTTGTCAACATTGTAAATCAGATGAATGTGAGGTTCAACCGCATAACTGATTAATTTGAATTTTCCTAGTTATTAGTGATTTGGAACATTTCTTTCATAAGGCTATTGATAGTTTGGATTTCTTCCTCTGAAAACTGCCTGTTCATATCTTTTGGCCACTTATTGTTTGGGGGAATGACTGCCTTGCTTCTCATCCTATGGCCTTTCCGGGATCCAAGGAGTCTGGGAAAAGTCAGAGTTTCCCAATGTTACTATGGTCCTGGTTATAGATTGTGTCTTAGCTTAGCTAAGTGCTGAGAAGCTCATCATAATTTTGGGTTTCTCCCCAAATGCTGAGTTACACGACAGAATATAGGCATAATTGCTTCCCAAACAGTCTTTGAGAAATTTGGGAATTAAAGACCTCCCTCTCCCCTAAAGGACCTACGTGAAATTCAAGAAAAGATTGTTAGGTGATCAGAGGATAGCCAGAGTCAGTGGATTGTAGATAATAGTTTAGAGAAGTAATTCCTTGTGGTTTGAGGACTCTTGGATGGTGGTGCAGGGGAATGGCATTTTGAGGAATTTCTGATATCTTAGAGGACATGTGAATTCAAAAAGAGAAGAGAAGATGAGAGTGAAGATTGTGGGGGGCTCAGGCTAGGCTTATTGATGGTGGATCTTCAGTTCAGGATTAAAACATCTTCATCAGAAACCTTCCAGGTTCCTCTGCCCTCCATTATGTGAAATTTTATACTTCTTTTACCATTTGGCCAATTCTAATTTTTAAGAATTTGTTTTGTGCCTCTTTTACTAAGCTGTTAATTCTCTTTTCAGAATTTTCTTGCACAGCTCTCATTTTTTCCTCCAATTTATTCTCTATCACTCATATTGTATTTTAAAAATCCCTTTTTACTCCTTATAAATTTTTCTAGGAATCTTGGTTGGTCTAGTATCCAATCTCTATTTTTCTTTGAGATATTGCTTGTAGATGTTTTGAAATCATTGTCTCCTTTGTTTTTGTCTTGAGTTTTCCCATCCCCATTGAAGCTTTTTATGATTAGGTTCTTTTTTTCTCATTTACTCATTTTTCCAGCTTACTCATTGACTTTGGACTTTATGTTGTGTTGGACGCTGCTCACCTCTGAAAAGAGGATGTCTGACTTGTGCTTCTGTCTTTTACGTCCTTCTACTGCTTTCAGTGCTCAGCATGGAGGCCTGTAAGTTTTGAGTGTTTCCAAAGTGATGCAATGCAGGGAGAAGTTTGTTTATATTCCCTTTGATTTGAGCTCTGTGAATTCTTGACCTGATTTGGGTCTATTAGCTTGTACGTGGTTTAGTTTCCATAAATTACTATTGGACTCAATCACAATTAGTCTGTTTGGAAATACTGAAGGTTCACAATGACTGAATTGTTAGCTCCCCTTTGGTTTTGGTCTCCTAACCTGGGTTATTCCACTGAAGACTTAGGCATAGTAATACAAGTTAGAATTGAGTTCCTACTCTGTTCTTGGGCCACACACCTAAGGTTTGGGAACTTGTTCCTTTCTCTTTACAAAGGTAGGGCCTCTACTCCTTCACATCTGTGTTCATTCCTTTCCACTCTGGAACTGCAACCCACAGCTAGGGAATGGATGACAGAACTGCTAGATGACACCTGATCCTGCATCTTGTACTTATGCAAGGGTCTCCTGAGATCTCTTTCTGTTCAATTGTTAGGTCCCCTAACTATTCCTGGGTGCTGGGCTGCTTTCTACCATTTATTGCCATGGTCCACTAAAGTTTCCCTGTTGTTGCACTGCTACTATACTTGCCCCTACTCTACTGTCTATAGACCTCTCTATTTTCTTAAGTTTCCCTGTAATAGAAAAATGTGACTTTTTCTTGACTTTCTTGATTAGAATTTGGTTTGGTGCTTTTTTTTTTTAGATTGTGTGGAGGGTGTGTGTATGTTGGAAAAACTCAGGCAAAAAAAAATACTTTCTTTCACTCTGCCATCTTCCCCTCCTATTTTTATTTTTTAAAAAAATTATTATTTTTATTTTTTTTTATATCTCCTTATTCCTCTCCCAGAGCCAGGTAATGTAGTGGATGGAGTATTAGAATTGATATAAGGAAGACCTGAGTTCAAATCCTGTTTCTGATATTAACTAGTTGTTAATGACTAATAATAACTAGTTGTTGTGACTCTGGGGAAGTCACTTAATCTAAATCAGTCTCTACTTCTCCATCTCTGTTGTATCTTCATTCCTCCCTTTATTTTTAAATATTTACTTCAAGAGGTGGCTCATTGGTTAATAGTAATAACTTACAGCATGTATATGACACTTAAAGCTTTGTGAAGCACTTTACAACTATCCTGCTTAATCTCCAGAACAACCAGATAAGATAGGGCTATGGTTATCCTCATCTTACAGATGAAGAAGTTGAGGCTGACAGAGATTAAATGATTTACCTAGGGTCACATAGCTAGTAAATGTTACAGGTAGGATTTAAACTCAGATTTTGCTGACTCCATACAGCACTCAAATGCAAATACCTAGTGAAAGGTATTGTTTCTTTTTGCCTTTGCATCCCTGGTACCTAGCACAAGGCCTGGTACTAGAACATAGTAAGTGTTTAATAAAAGTTTGTTGAATAGAATAGAATTGGATTGAGCTATTCTCCTTCATCTAATCATCTCTGCGGTTGCCTCTTTGATGCCTAGTTTCCTAAATGGAGTTGGAATTGGACCAGCAATTCTCAAACTTTGTGAAAGGGCTTTTGTTTATGTGGGTTATATCTATAAATACTTACCGTGTCAGAAATTAAAACCAATGCATTTTAAAATATTTGTTTTTTAATTTAAAAATAATAAAATCCCATTACATGTTAACATTTAAAACATATTTTAATAAAAATAAACTATTTTCTAAAACAAAAAAAAGAGCGGCATTGTTTTCGATATTTTTGAATTCTTGGTTTAATAAAGACAGCTAGATTCCCGTATCTGCTCCTGTATTCAGTCTATGGTAAATGTTTTAGTTGAAGTATATGAAGAAAATCTGCCCTTTCAACTGACACGTAGTTGCAAAACAGTGGAGTATTTTGATAGGCAAATAACAACTTAGTATTATTATGAAACTAATTTTGACTTCAAGGACTTTCCAAAAGTGTCTTGGCAAATTCCAGGAGTCTGACAAACACACCTTGAGAACTGTTGGACTAGGAAATATCTCCGGTCCTTTATAGCTCTAAAATTCCCTGGTGTTTATTCACTGTGGCATTACACTGACTGGTTTGTATACAAATAGCCTCTCTTGGAATATTTCTCTATCATTTAAATGAAACTTGGGAAGCCCTATTTTCTGACAAACTGCCCTTTAGCTGGCTTGGTGGGACTTGAATAGAGAGGGATGGTGAAGATTTTGCTTTTCATAAGTCTCGAGTGGCTTATGACTTCATATTACTCTGTTCTGCAACACTGCAAGAAACAAAAGGGAACAGAATGGAAAGTTAGGTTTTGTATTCCTTCAAACTAGAATTGAAATCAACTTTCTAAAAAAGCAACCCAACAAAAACACCCCACAAAACAACAAAAAGTAAACTCACTTCCTCCTCCCCAAATGTGAGGCCACAGGGATTAAAACTGAATATTTTTTCTCCTTTTTGTAAAAGTAGAAAACATATCAAATGGCTTTAGAGACTGCAGAGCTGAAAATGAATAGTATTAATTCCCCCCCACATCCTATCCCCTTTCTAATGTGAGCATTTCAATGCTACCTATGGGTATTTTCATACATACACATATTTCATTGTGATGTGTTTTACAACCCACTAAGGGCTGAGCTGAACAAAATAGCAGTGCCTTCCAACTCAGGCATAATTTAAAAGCCCAAAGCCCTTTCCTGTAGTGCACCAGCATGTATGTGTATGTGTGTGTGTGTGTGTATGTGTGTGTGAGAGAGAGAGAGAGAGAGAGGCAGAGAGAGAGAGAGAGAGAAAGAATGTATTATTGCTGGCCCACTAGACCCCTCATGTCATCTGTCACAAAGTGAGGTTGCCTTTTTAGTTATCTGACGGACAGTGGAAGGAGTATGCCTCAGAGCCAGGGGTTTATTGTTCTAGTCTTTTTAAATATTTATTTTATTCATTTTTTTGTTATATTTTTGATGAGGGCACAGTCTCTGGGAACCCCCTTGAATCTGGAATACAGTCTCTGGGAGCCCCCTTGAACTGTCCTTGAATCTTCCAGCTAGATCCAGCCTTCCCCTAAGGCCACAAGCCTCACATTATCATTAGGCCCAAATCTCTATCTAAACCTTGCCCTCTATTGTTACTATAGATATGCGTGCCTTCAGCTGCTTCCAACCCTTAATTCCATTCTCTTGGTTCCTGGACTCTGACCTCACCTGGTCCTCCTTAGATTCCTCCTCAAGACCCTCCCTAAACCCCTCCTCTAGTCACCCCAGACCACCCCTCAATCCCTCCTACAATCTTTGTGTATATAATCTCCATTTTACCTCCATGAAGGTGCTCAGATTCAATCTAGCTCAGTAGATCGAATCTGGCCGGCTAGTGAAAACAGGCATCACAAAAGGTGGGATTTCTTAAGACAACCCATTGTGGTGAATCCCTAATAAACTTTGTCTTTTCCCTTGGCTGAGAAGGCTTGAGTTGAATTCTTTCGGCAGGACCTGGCGTGTTCGTATTTTGGGGTCTCGAGCACCCCTAGAAACCTATGGTTCCCTTCCCTATCATCATTTTGATTAAACCTCTTCATTTTGAGTTCCAAATTGTGTCTCTCCACCCCTCTCTCCCAACCCTGCATTAGAGAAGGCCAACATTAACATATAGATATTGATATAGATATACATGTTGAATCACGCAATACATCGGCTCTTTCTCTGGAGGTGGATAGCATCTTCCTTCATAGGTCCTCTGTAGCTGATTTGAATGTTAATATTACCTAGCTTATTTTAGGGGTGGGGAACCTGTGGCCTTGAGGCCACACGTGACCTTTTAGATCCTTGGGTGTGGCCTTTTGGTTGAGTCCAAGTTTTACAGAACAAATCCTTTTGTTAAGGGGATTTGTTCTGTGAAGTTTAGATCCAGGACCTAGAGGGCCACATGTGGCCTTGAGGCCATAGGTTCCCCACCCCTGGCTTAGTCATTCACAGTTACTCTTCAAACATTATTTCTGTTACTGTATAGAATGTTCTTTTGGTTCTGCTCATTTCACTCTGCATTTCGTGTGAGTCTTGCTCTGTTTTTCTAAAATCAACCTACTCATTATTTCTTATAGTACTGTAATGTTTCATTATAATCATGTACCACAACTTATTCAGCCATTCCTCAATTTCCAGTTCTTTGCTACCATAAAGAGAGCTGCTATAAGTATTTTAAGACATATAGTTTCTTTTCCTTTTTCTCAAATGACCTTGGAAAACATCTAATAGTGGTATTGATGAGGTTATAGGACCTGGACCCCTAAAAGAAAAAGACCATGTCTTTGAAAGCAATCCAGTCCCTGAATTTTCTCATACATTTCAGCAACCCAGTCCCTGGCATTTTCACCTGAGGCATCTGGCCCACCCCAACCCACCTAGCTAGTCAATAATCCTTTTAACTGCCCTCTGACCTCTTAACTCCTTTCATTGTCTACACCTGTCCCACCCTACTCCTTTTTCTGTGTCCCCTGAGCCACCCCAGGCTATTTACCACTCCTTAATCCCATTCAGATCTTCTCACTGTCTTTTCTTATAGATAAGTACCAATTTTACCACCATTAAATTGCTCACATTTCCTAAGAATCCCACTAGCTTCTACATGATAATAAACCTTGCTACTTTGATTGAAAGAAGGTTTCAGTGGTCAAATTCTTTTGAGGCAGACCCTCTGTACAATTGCACTTCCAGGTTTCCAGTACCCCAAAACACAACAGTATTGCTGTGTCAAAGGATATACATAGTTTATAACTTTTTAAGCATAATTACAAATTGCTCTCTAAAATGGTTGGAACAGTTCACAGTTACACCAGTAGTGTATTAATGTCCCAATTTTTCCATGTTCCCTCTAACATTTGTCATTTTCTTTTTCAGTGATGTTAGCTAATCTGATAGGTGTGAGGTTGTTTTACCTCAAAGTTTTTTTAATTCATATAAATTTGATTTCTTCTTTCAAAAATTACTGGTCCATATCCTTTAACCATTTATCAATTGGGGAATGACTCATATTCTTATAAATTTGACTCAGTTCTCTATATATTTGTTATATAAGGCCTTTATCCAAGAAATTGTCTATAAAATTCCCTTCCTCCTCCCCTCCCCCATTTACTGCTTTCCTTCTAATCTTGGCTATATTGGTCTTATTTGTATAATATCTTTTTAATTTAATGTAATGAAAATTATCCACTTTGTATCTCACAATGCTCTCTTTCTCTTGTTTATTCATAAATTTTTCTCCTACCCACAAGTCTGATAAATAATATTTTCCATGCTCTTTTAATTTACTTAGGGTATCTCCCTTTATGTCTAGATAATGTATCCATTTTGATCTTATCTTGGTAAATGGTGTGAGATATTAGTCTATACCTAGTTTCTTTCAGACGGCTTTCTAGCTTTTCCAGAAATTTTTCTTTTACTAAATAGTAAGTTCTTATCCCAAAAGCTTAGCTCCTTGTGTTTATCAAACACAAGGTTAGTATAATCATTTACTACTGTGTATTGTATATCTACCCTATTCCATTGATCCACTATTCTATTTCTTAGCCAGTACCAGATAGCTTTGGTAATTATCACTTCATAATACACTTTAAAATTTGGCACTGGTAGATCTCCTTTCTTTAAAATCTCCCCCGTCCCACCCCTACCACATTAATTCCTTTGATATTCTTATCCTTTTGTTCTTCCAAATGAATTTTATTATTTTTTCTAGATTAAGAAAATAATTTTTGGTAGTTTAATTGAGATGGCACTAAGTAAATTAATTTAGGTAGAATTTTCTTTTTTATTACATTGTCTCTGCTTACTCATAATCCATTAATATTTTTCAATTAATTTGGTCTTCCTTTCTGTGAAGAGTGATTTGTAACTGTGTGCATACCATTTCTGTGTGTCTTGGCAGGTAGACTTCCAAGCAGACTTTAAAATAATTATTTTTCATAGTTATTTTAAATGAAATTTCTCTTTCTATCTCTTCCTGGAGGATTTTCTTGGTAATATGCAGGAATGCTGATGGTTTGTGTGTTTATTTTATATCTTGCTACTTTTTTGAAGTTGTAAATTATTTCTATTAATTAGTCTTTTTAGTTGAATTTCTAGTTTTCTAAATAAACCATCATATGATCTACAAAAAATGTTAGTTTTGTTTCCTCTTTGCCTATTCTTATTCCTTCAAATTTTTGTTCTCTTATTGCTATATCTGTCATTTCTAGTACAATATGGAATAATAATGGTAATAGTGGACATCTTTGGTTTGCTACTGATCTCACTGGAAAAGATTCTGGCTTATCCCCATTAAAAATAATGCTTGCTCTTAATTTTAGACAGATGCTATTTATCTTTGAAAGGAAAGTTCTATTTATTCCTATTTTTTCCTAGGGTTTTAAATAGGAATTTCTATTATATATTTCTCTATCAAAATGATTATGATTTTTGTTGGCTTTGTCATTAATATGGTCAATTTTGCTTATAGTATTCATAATATAGAACTAGTCCTACATTTTTGGTATAAATACAGCCTGGTCAAAATGTAAGATCTTTGTGATATATTGTTGTTGTCTCTGTGCTAATATTTTATTTATTTTTTGGATCAGTACTCATTAGGAAAATTGGTCTATGTTTTCTTTCTCTATTTTGACTCTCCTCACTGTAGCTGTCAAGATCATATTTGTGTTAAAGAAAGAATTTGGTAGGACTCTTTCTTTATCCATTTTTCCCAAACAGTTTATGTAGTATTAGAATTGATTGGTAGAATACACTTGTAAATCCATCTTTTTTTTTCCTTTTGGGAGATTATTTATGGCTAGTTCAATTTATTTTTTCTTAGGATTATTTAAACATTCTATTTCCTGTTGTGTTGATCTTAGCAATCTGTATTTTTATAAATGTTTCATTTAGATTGTAAATTTTATTGACATACAGTTGGGCAAAAATCTCGTAATAATTATTTTTACTTCTTCATTTGTTGTGAATTAATATTTTTCATTTTTGTACTCACAATTTGTTTCTTTTTTTCTTTTTCTTAATTAGATCCACTAATGGCTTATGTATTTTATTGGCTCTATAAAAATCATCTCCTAGCTTTATTTACTAATTCATTTTTGTTTTCAATTTTGTTACTCTCTCCTTTGATCTCAGGATTTCTAGTTTGTTTTTTAATTGGGAGTTTAAATTTGTTGGTTTTCTCTAATTTTTAGGTGCATACCCAATTCATTGATTTGCCTTTTCTCTCCTTTATGGATAAAAGAATTTAGAGAAGTAAAATTTCCCCTAATTACTACTTTGGCTGCATCCCAGAAATGTGGTATATTATCTCATTATTACAACCATCTTTAATAAAATTATTTATTTTTTCTGTCTATTTTTCTATCTATTATTTCTATTTTTTCTTTGACCCATTTTTAGGTCTCAGTTTCCACTTAATTTTAAATCTTTTTTTTTAAAAGTACCTATATTGAATGTAATTTCAATTGCATTATAGTTGGTAAGAGATGCATTTAGTAATACTGCTTTTTGGCATTTGTTTGTGAGATTTTTATATCCTCATATTTGGTTAAGTTTTTTTGTGAATATGCTATGCACTGATGAGAAATAGGTATACTCCTTCCTATTACCATTCAATATTCTCCAGAGGTTTAACATATCAAACTTTTCTAAAACTCTTTTCAGGTTCTTAACTTGTTTCTTCTTTCGTTTTTGGTTTATTTGCCAGAGAAGTGTAGATTTAGGTCCTCCACTCCTATGCATTTACTGTCTATTTCTTCTGTAACTAATTTAACTTTTCCTTTAATAATTTAGTTATGCCATTTGGTGCATATGTCTTAAGTCTGGCACTCTGCACCACACATTGCCTTTGTCACTCTCACATCCTGCCTGTCTCTTCTCCTTACAATCACATAGTCTATTAAATGCCAATGTTTGCTTTGAGAGTGCATCCATGAAGTTTTATTGTGTATTGTAAATGGAAGACAGTGCAGGTGATGAGAAGGTCATGAGATGTACAAGTCTTCAGTAGTAAGTGACCAATGCTACTGCTGTTTCCAAACCCATCACTCTTTAGGACTCCCTGTCAAGTCTGGTAGTCTGAGCCTACTCTAGCATTAAAGTCACCTAGAATTATAAGCTTGTCCTCTTTTGGCACATTAAAGATGAGGGTCTCCACGTCTTCATAAAATTTTTCTTTGACCTCATCAGGGTTCGTCATGGTGGGAGTATAGGCACCGATGATGGTAGCATGACATTTCCCTGCAAGTGGCAATCATTGTCATGAGCCTGTTGTTCTCTCCTTTTGGCAGGCATACAAGCTCATTGACTATGTTAGTTTTTATTGCAAAGCCTACACCAGCTTCACAGTGCTCCCCTTCACTCCAGTCACTCCAGAAAAATGTGTATCCAGCTCCAACTTCAGTAAGCTAGCCTTCATTTGCCAGCCTTGTTTCACTCAGGGCTGCTATTTAGAGGCAATACCTACTGAGTTCTCTTGCAACAAGAGCTGTTTGTCTTTCAGGTCTACTGGATTTTGTGCTGTCTATAAGTGTGCACACATTACAAGTACACATTGAGTGGAATTGTCTTTGCAGATGTTTTTGTTCATTTCTTTGTGTTTTGACTGTAGAGTGGGATTCCCTACCTGCTGTGGTAATCAGGCCAGGGTTGGGTATACAGACAATTTTTAGAGCACTTTTTCTAGCCCTTTCTTCCCACCAGGAGGTGAGCAGTAGGATCCTTAAAAGGCTGCTCAGGGGCAGCTAGGTGGTGCAGTGAGTAGAGTACTGGCTCTGGGGTCAGGAGGACCTGAGTTCAATTCAGCCTCAGACACTTGACACACTCTTGCTAGCTGTGTGACCATGGGCAAGTAACTCAACCCCAATTGCCCTGCTTTTCCCTCTCCAAAAAAAAAGAAAAAAAAAGGCTGTCAGACACCCAAGTGACTGCTGAATCCTATTGCTGCTTCCAGTGAGAAACAACCCCATGGTCTGGGCCACCTGTGTGCAGGATTATGGCTACAGCTCCTAGTGTATCTGCACCTGCTGCTTCATCACTTGCCTGTCACAATAGGACTTCGAGATAGGCATAATGGTAAAATGGTGTGGGCAATGTCTTTTGATTTGTGCATAAATTGGGTTTAAGTGAGGCAGAGTTGCACGAAATCGTTGGCCTCATTCTCTCCTCCAGAGTCATCAGAGTCCAGTGGCAGGACAGAATCAAGACAACTGGTGATGACTCAAGATGCAGTGGATGACCTTGATGTCTTGGATTCCTAACCAAGCTCTAAGCTAACCAAGCTAAATATTCACATTCAGCAAAAGCAGCACCCCCAAGGCAAAATAACTACCAGAAGAATTAATGTCAACAAATTAGAGCTCCTCTCTGAGTGGGAACAGTTTGTTGCTAACTTGGAGGAAAAGTTGAGCCAACAAATAGTTGGCAACAGTGGAGCAGAAAAGGAGTGTGCAGCTTTCAGGGATTTGGTGTAGAGCACTGCATTTGCTCAGCTGGGTCAGAACACTTGCAAACACCAAGACTGGTTTGATGAAAATGATGGGGAAATTCAGAAAGCTGCTAAATGAAAAACGGGAACTCCACAGGATTTACCAGCACGATAGCTCATCCATCTCTAAGAAGGCAGCATTTAATTCCATCAAAAGTAAAGTACAAGCAAAGGCAAGAGAGATGCAGGATTCTTGTCTCAGTAAGAAGGCAGATGAAATTCAGTTTTATGCTTATAGTAATAATCCAAAATACTTTTATGATGCCCTGAAGATTATTTATGGGCCAAAGACTTACAGTGCATCCCAACTACTCAGCGCTGACAGAGCCACATTGATTAGTGATAAGGGCAAGTATTCTGAACAGATCACCATCAATAATTGCTGAAGCCATTGACCATTTACCTCAGGTTGAAGTCAATCCCTCCCTAGCTGTAGCTCCAATGAAAGAAGAGGTTTTGAATGCCATTAAGCTCCTTTCATGTGGCAAAGCACCTGGTGCTGATTCTATTCCAGCCGAGATTTACAGGGTAGGGGGTCCATTGCTCATACAAAAGCTGACTGAAATTTTCCAGGTTATATGGCAAGAGGAGGTTATCCCCCAGGAGTTCAAGGATGCCTCCATTGTCCATCTCTATAAAAGTAAAGGAAATAGATTTTCCTGTGACAACCACGGTGGGGTCTCTCTGTTAGTCATTGCTGGCAAGATTCTTGCCAGAGTCCTCCTTAATAGACTGATCCTTTACCTGGAAAATGGTCATCTACTTGAGAACCAGTATGGCTTCAGAAAGGGCTGAAGAACAGTTGATATGGTGTTTGCTGCCCTACAACTCCAGAAGAAATGTCAGAAGCAGAACAAAGGTCTGTATACAACATTTGTAGGTCTGACCAAGGCCTTTGATACTGTTAGAACTGAGGGCTTATGGAAAGTTATGTCAAAATTTGGTTGCCTGGAAAAGTTTGTCAGAATTGTATGTCAATTTCATGATAGCACACTGGCCTGAGTTCTAGATAATGGGCAATGCTCTTGTGCCCTCCCAGTCATCAGTGGAGTGAAACAAGGCTGTGTGCTTGCTCCCATGCTTTTTAGCATGATATTTTCAGCCATGTTGTCAAATGCTTTCAATGAGGATGAACATGGCATCAAGGTCAGCTATTGTAGTGACGATAAATTTTTCAACTTGAAAAGGCTACAAACTAAGACCAAAGTGGAGGGAGTGTTGGTGCATGATTTTCTGTTTGCAGATGGTTGTGCTCTCAGTGCAGCCTCTGAAGCTGAGATGCAACAAAGTATGGATCAATTCTCTACTGCTTGTGCAAATTTTGGTCTAACAATTAACACCAAGAAAACAGGTGCTCCATCAGCCACCACCACACCATCCACATGTGGAACCATCAGTTACAGCAAATGGAGAAGTTTTGAATGCTGTGGATAAGTTTACTTACCTTGCTACTGTACTTTCCAGGGATGTACACATTGATAATGAGTTTGACACATGCATTGCTCAGTGTTTGGGAGGCTCTGAAGGAAAGTGTGGGAGAGAAGAGGTATTAGACTGATTACCAAACTGAAGGTCTACAGAGCTATGGTGTTGACTTCATTTTTGTATGCCTGTGAGTCCTGGACAGTCTACCAAAGCCATGCCAGGAAACTGAATCACTTCCATTTGAGTTGCCTTAGGAGGATTCTGAAGATCACCTACAGGATAAGGCACCAGACACTGAGGTCCTTACTTGAACTAAACTGCTAAGCATTCAAACTCTGCTCCAGAGAGCATAACTTCGATGGGCTGGCCATGTTGCTTGAATGCAAAATGTATATTTGCCAAAAAGACTATTTTATGGAGAACTCACACAGGGCAAGCATTCACATGGTGGTCAGAAGAAGAGATACAAGGACACTCTCAAGGTCTCTCTCAAGAACTTTGGAACTGATTGTGTGATGTGGGAGACATTGGCACAGGACCACTCAGCATGGCATGTCCACATCAGAGAAGGTGCTGTGCACTATGAGCAAAGTAGAATTGAAACAGCTCAAAGGAAATGCAGGATATGCAAGTTTGGAGTATCCATCCCAAATGTTCACATAGACTATTAGTATCCAAACTGTGGTAGAGCATTAAGAGCTTGTATTGTCCTGATCAGCCACAGTCAGACACATTGAATCTTAACTGAAGCTAGTGATGTCATTTTGGTCCTCTTTGAGAATGAGGGACAACAACCAACCAACCATATCTTTAGTATTGCTATTAATTTATTGTTTATATTACCTTTTAGTGAAATTTAACTTCCTTACTTATCTCTTTTAATTATTTTTTTGCTCTTGGTTTGTCTGAGGTCATGATTGTTTTCCCTACCTTTTTTATTTTTAAACTTCAGCTGAAGTGTAATAGATTCTAGGTAATCCACTTATTGTAGCTCTGTATGTATATTTCTGTTTCAAGTGTGTTTCCTATAAACAACATATTGTTGGATTCTGGTTTCTAATCCATTCTGCTATCTTCTTCCCTTTTGTGGGTGAGTTCATTCCATTTGCATCCACAGTTATGATTACTCACAGTGTATTTCCCTCTATCCAATTTTCTTAAGTTTGTAAGGGTATATTTTGCTAATACTTCCCTAAATGCCTCTCCCTTATTCCCCCCTGCCTTTCCCTTAATCCTATTTACTTCCTATTCCTATTTCCTTCTTAACTTATTTCCTTCCTATCCTTTTGGATAAGATGCATTTAGAAAATTATTTAATAGTATTATTATTTTATTTTTTCCAATTAAGTGTAAAGATAGCTTTCAACATTCATTTTTGTAAAATTTTGAGTTTCAAAGTTTTCTTTCTCCCTCCCTTTTCTCCCCCTCCCCAAGGCAGCAAGCAATTTGATATAGGTTATACACGTACAATCATGTTAAACATATTTCCACATTAGTCATGTTGTGAAAGAAGAATCAGAACAAAAGGAAAAAAGCCATAAGAAAAAAACAACAACAACAAAACAGTGGAAATAGCATGCTTCAATATTCATTCAGACTCCATAGTTCTTTCTCTGGATGTTGTTAACATTCTCCAACATAAGTCTTTTGGAATTGTCTTCTATCATTGTATTGCTGAGAAGAGCTAAGTCTATCATAGTTAATCATTGTACAATGTTGCTGTGTACAATGTTATCCTGGTTCTACTCACTTCATTCAGCAGATAAGATACATTTTTGTACCCAACTGTATATATATGTGTATTCTTCTGTCCTTTGACCAGTTCAGATAAGAATGAGGTTCAAGTGTCATCATCCTTCTTTTCACTGTCCCTTCCTTGTTGTATAAGTTACTTCTTGTACACTCTATTTATGTGCGATAATGTTCCCCATCATTCCTCTACCTTCTCCCCACCTATTCCATCCTTCTTTTAAGTTCATCCAAACATGATAGAATTACATCCAGGTTCTCTGTCTTACAAGACTCCCTCTTTGATCCCTGGTGTTGATTAAATTCTGAGAAGCTATATGTATCATCTCCCTATATAAGAATGTAAACAGTTTAACCTTGTTTAGACTCTTGTGATTTTTCGCTTATATTAATTTTTTATGCTTCTTTTCACTCTTGCGGGTTTATGTCAAATTTTCTACTCAGCTTTGGCCTTTTCATTGGGAATCCTTGGAAGTCCTCCATTTTGTTAAAGATACATCCCCCCAAACCCCATTATATTATATTCCATTTTGCTGCATAGATCATTCTTGGTGATAAGCCTAGATTCTCTGCTCTCTGAAATAACGTATTCTACACCCTTCACTTTATATTGATGCCGTCTAAATTTTGTATCATCCTGATTGTTACTTGTTGGTAGTTGAATTATTTCTTTCTGGGAGCTTGCAGTATTTCCTCCTTGATTTGAACTCTGTATTTTGGCTATAATATTCTTGGGAATTTTCATTTTGGGGTTTCTTTCAGGAGGTGGCTGGTAGATTCTCTCAACTTCTACTTTGCCCATTGGTTCTTAACGATCTGGATACTTTTCACTTATAATTTCTTGAAATATGATGTCTAGGATTTTTTTTTTGTTCATGGCTTTTAGGTAGCACATTGATTCTGAAATGATCTCTCTTCGATCAGTTTTCCAGGTCAGCTGTTTTTCCTATAAGACATGTCATATTTTTTATTGCATTTTGTCATTCTTTTGACTATATTTTATTATATTTTGGTGTCTTGTGAAGTTATTAGTCTCCATCTGACCAATTCTGGTTTTCAAGGATTTATTTTCTTCCATAAGATTTGGTATCTCTTTTTCTAAGCTATGGATGCTCTTTTCATAACTTTCTTCCCTAGCTCTTGCCTCTTTTCCCATTCTTTTATCTACTGCTCTCATTTGGCTTTTAAAATGTTTTTTTATTTTTTTATTTTTTAGCTCTCTCTTTAATTTAGCTTTATCTCTTCAATGAATTCTGGTTGGTTTGTGTTTAAGTTGTATTTTTCTTTGAGGCTTTGCTTGTAGGTATTTTTGAGCCATTCCCTTCTTCTGTGTTTATGTGTTGAGCATCCATGTTAATAGCCTTGATAGCTCTTTATGGTCTATTTCTTTTTTATTTCCTCATACTTGCAGCCTTTTTCTTGACTTTGGACTTCATGGGTTTTTTTAAAAACACTTTTATTTAAAGTTTTGAGTTCTAAATTCTATTTCTCCCTTTCTTCCCTCCCCACTCTTTGAGATGGTAAATAATCAGGTATAGGTTATATATGTGTAATTATGTAAAACATTTCCATATTAATATTTTTGAGAGAACTTGAACAAAAGAAGAAATGAAAAATAGCGTCGCTTCAGCCTGTATTCAAAAATGTCAGTTCTTTCTCTAGAGGTAGATAGTATGCTTTATTATTGGGATCGTCTTAGATCATTGTATTGCTGAGAATAGCTAAGTCATTCACAATTCTTCATCAAACAATATTGCTATTACTGTGAACAATGTTTCAGTTCTATTCACTTCACTATGCATCAGTTCATTTAAGTCTAGGTTATTCTGAAATCATCTTGCTTGTCATTTCTTACAGCACAATAATATACTATTTCAATTATATACCACAGTTTGTTTAGCCATTCCCCAATTGTTGGATGGCCCTTCAATTTCCAATTCCTAGCCACCACAAAAAGAGGTGCTATAAATATTTTTATACAAATAGGTCCTTTTTCCTTCTTTTGGATGTCTTTGGGACATAGACTTAGCTGTGATCTTGTTAGATCAAAAGGTATGCAAAGGTTTATAGCCCTTTGGGCATAGTTCCAAATTGCTCTGTTGGATCAGTTTATAATTTCACCAACAGTGCATTAGTGTCCCAGTTTTCTCACATCCCCTCCAACATCCAACAGTTTTTTTTTTTGTCATATTAGCCTCATGCTGATAAGGGTGAGGTGGTACTTCAGAGTTGTTTTAATTTGCATTTCTCTGATCAATCAGAGCATTTTTGCCAATATGACTATAGATAGCTTTGATTTCTCTGTCTGAAAACTGCCTATTCATATCCTTTGACTATCAATTGGGGAATGACTTGTATTTTTATAAATTTGACTCATTTCTCTATATATTTGAGAAATGAAGCCTTTATCAGAGATACTCGTTGCAAAATTCCTCCTCCCCCAAGTTTTTTTTTTTTTTTGCTTTCCTTGGACTTTATGTTAAGACTGCTTTCTGTATACTTTTTGGCAGAGATGTCTGTCCTGAATTCTGTCCTCTTTGACCTGCTACTTTCACAGCTCTGACTGGAGATCTTCAATAATCTTAGGCAAATCACCTCATATTTCTTAGCCTCAATTTCTTCATTGGTAAAATTTAGGAAAACAAATACTGCTCAAATTGTGTTATTGATTATAATGAGTGTGTTGAAATTGTATCTTGTTCTGGTCCCCCTGACTACCTTCTTATCCAGTTAATATAGCAAGTTTATAAGTAACTAGTATAACGTACAATAATAGGAAGTAAGATTGCAAAAGGGAACCTAGAAGTTGCTTATAAACTGTCACATAAATTAAGGATTCATAACAGTTGTGATCTGTCTCATAAATTAGGGGAGCATAGGAGCCACTGTAAACTGTCTTATAAATTAACTAAAGCCATATCTTGAGACTATGTGCTAAATTAGGGGAAGTCCACCAGGCCTTAATGCCATTGCTGTTAATTACCCTTGGTCTAGAAGCCTCATATAAGCTCTAGACATGAGTAGTAAGACCAGCAAAACACCAGCAAAGCATTATGCTAGTGAACTAACCCTAAGGTATTGCTGATAACTTTGTGATGATGTGGATATGTCAATGAATTAACTCCAAGGAGGCATGGATAAGTGTTTATCTGTGCCCCACCACTAAAACCCTTTAAAAATGAGACTCCATCTCCTGCCCTGCTCCAGCACTTCACCACTTGCTGGGGGTCCATGCTGCCCAAGTGCTTGTATTGCTCCTCCATCTCTTCCTTCTCTTCCCCACTACTGCCAGTCTCCCTCTACCACCCCATCCTCTGTCCCTACACAATCAGCCTCTCTACCCTTCTCCTACCTGCCCTTTGTCTCTGCATTTTTTGTTCTGTTTGCCTCTCTACTGTCTGTGCTTTATTAAAATATGACTGAAACATTACTCCTTCCTTTTTGCCTTCATGTTATTTCCCTGTGAGTATCCAAGGAAATACTGTTGTGCCTGACCCTCTCCCCCCTCCCCCATCCAAAGGGACCCCTTAGTGGTCCCATTCCCTTAGTTATGAACTAGGAGTATCAGGACTGAGATTATCATAGCTACTCCTGCCCCTGAATGAGCAAGGTGTAATGGATTCATGGGTAGAAAGTAAGGATGGGTAGCTGGACCTCATGTCCTCTCCCAGAAGAATTTCCCTTTATCTGTGTTATAATAAATCAGTTGATAATTCCACATATTAATTGGCAATTCAATGGAATAATGGGAATGAAAATATTTTGAATAGTATAAAGTGCTTTACAAATGCCAGTAATTAAAAGGCATATGAAATGCATTTGGTGTATTTTGTGTTGCCCTTTAAGCCTATTGCCCTGAACCATGAATAATTAGGAATAATCAAAGATTAAAAGCTAGGTGATTGAGGTCTATCTTCTTGGCTTTGTTCAGATCCTGAAGTCTAGTGAAGATCCCTAATAAGAAGATTTTCTTCCCTATGTAGTCAGAAGCTGAATGCACCAAGATCCTTTACAGAAACCTGACTAACATTGCAGATAAGTATCCAATTCCTTGGGTGCCTGCCCAGCTGACCCTTGTTAATTATACATTAAATGGTGATTCAGACCAATCGATTGGGGTGTCAGAAACTATATCTCCTATTTCAAATTTTATTTAAAAGGCAATTAGATATCTAGCTCTGACAGATATTTGGAAGGAAGGCATCTTGGTAAATGTGATTTTGTTTTCTCAGTTATCAGACCTGCTGTTGGATTTATTTCCTGGACTGATTGGGTCCTAATTCAATTTCTCTTAAATGTCTATTTCAAGTGGTTAAGAGCTTTGGGTGGAAATTTAATAGTCCTATATTTGTAACCTCTCTCCATAGCCAAATAATGATAAATTATCTTCCTTCAGACAATCTCCCCAAATAATTCCAAATAAATACTGAGAACCTACATTAAAAATGGTGAGAGCTTTAAGTATTTGGGGAAGTTTCAGGCCAATTTTGATTATTTTTGGAACAAGATTAAGAGTATCAAAAAGAAACCTATCAGCGCATTAGAATTGTTTTCTGAACTTATTTCCAAATAGTTCCTTACCACTCAGGGAAAATTAAATCACCTTCTCATTGAAGGAATTGTGCATTAATTTAGACTCATTAAGCAGGCCTATTATGAGACAGTTAAGTTTCTTTCCAATAAGTTAAAAGCTTAAAATAAACATGAAAAGACTAAGCTTTACAAATAAACAACATATTAACCTTTTGGTTGCCAAAGACCCTGCTCACATAGTTTGATTTATATTTTAATGTGTAGTCATTTTTTTCCTGGTATGGTAATGTTTAATTTATCTGAAGCTGTTAAAGAAAGTGTTCCCATACATATTGTCAGATCTCTGCTGCTAATTGGAAAGTGCTATTTCTAGTAATTAAGGGCAATTAAGAAGGCCTGAGGGCTATAACTAGAAAAAGAGGGTGTGGTAGCAGGAATATCTAAAGTCATCTAGGCATTGTTAGTTTTTCCTAAAACCTGGTCAGATCTGGTGGGCCAGTTTTTCCTTAAAAGATGTAGATGCCATCAAGGAGAATTACCGTATTTCCCCATGTGTAAGATGCACCCCCTTAATTTTTTTTGAAAAATTTGGGGTCTAAAAACTGGGTGCGTCTTATACAGTGGCTGTAGATTTTTTACTTGCATTTCCTGCTTTTTCTTGTTTGTTGTCTTTGCGCTCATTGTTTCTCATTTGTTACTGGTATATTAGGTTACGTTCAGCCATGTTCTGCCCAGAAATGGCTCAGAAAAGATTTTCGTACAGTGCTAAATTCAAGTTAAAAGTGATCCAGTTTGCAAAAGTGAATGGAAATCGTGCTGCTGAACGTAAGTTTGGTCCTCCTCCAACCGATAAAACAATCCAAGACTGGCTGTGGGAAGATAGAAACCCTACCGAAAACGCCACGGCAGAAGAAGGCCATGAGAGGCAAGAGTGAAGAAATCAACTATAGGAGAAGTTTGTACCTGGGTGAAAAGATCCTGGGATAATATCAAGATTGAGATCTTTGTCAAGTCATTTAAGAAGTATGGCATTTCAAATGCCATAGATGGAACTGAGGATGAGGCAATATATGAAGACAGTGTGTGGGACAAAAAACTAAACCCAAAATTAAACTCAGAGGCTACTCAAGTAGAAAGTAGAAAGTAATTTTATTACGATCTCGTGGGAAAGGGCTGTCTCTGAACCGATAAGAAATAGGTAGGAAGAGGCAGGGCCCAGAGCTACAAACTTGAGCTTTATACCCTAACGTGAACAAACCCCCCACACCACCACTGGCCTTTTACTCTCATTGATGGAATCCAGGCTCACAATCTTAGGAGAAATCTAACCCAGGTACAAGGGACAAGGAAAGGCTAATTGAGCTAATCACAATTCTTAAGAACACTAATATCCTTATTTGGTGAGGCTCATGCTGAGGTGGTAGTGGGGAAGGAAGTGGGTCAAACTTCTCTAAGTTCAAGATTCCTATAGGTGAGGTGATTTCTTAGTAACTGGAGACTTAGGCCTAGCTGTCAGTCAGAAGACCTGAGCCAGGCTGAAAAATCCCTACCCCCATTCATTCCACTCAACTCACAGAAAAGCCATGATCCAGATTCCATAAGAGGGCTTCACCATCCCACTCAACAGTGATTCGTCATCAAACACAGATGAGGACAAGCTAATGGATGGGAGTTTTGACAGCGATGAGGAGTTGTATGAATTTTATGATGAATAAAACATGAGTTCCATAACTTTATGTAATACTTTTTTTTTTTCAAATTTTGGGCCCCGAAATTAAGGTGTGTCTTATACATGGGGAAATACAGTAGTCTCTACTAGAGGGCCTTCCTGCCTGCTCTCCTCCACCCGAGACTTGAGCCTTGACACAGGCTTCCTGGTTGCCTAGAGCTTAGAAAAAGCCAGCCCACAAGGAGTCAGTACCCTTCAGATTTCAGTAAGTCAATAAACATTTATTAAGCTCTTATTATGTGTCCAAGTATTCTGCTTAGTGCTGAGGTTGCAAAAAGAGGCAAAAGATAGTTCCTACCCTCAAGGAGCTAACAATCTAAGGAGGGAAGCAACAGCAAATGTGTACAAATGAATTATATAGAGGATAAATAGGAAATAATTGAGAGCAGGAAAGGATTAGACTTGATTGATGTTATGCTTCTATTTGAGTCAACCAAACCTTCTGACCAGATGCATTTCCATATTGAGGTGAGGGGGGCTCTGTGTATCTGATCCACCACTGTATCCTTGCTGAATATCCTTTTTATGGTCTGTTTAGGTAAATATCCTTTGGCTAGTGGTCTGGTGGCCTTCAAAAGTCTCATTTTGCTCCCATCTGGAACTTGAATCATCAGATTAACCTGAGTTAGGTGTGGACTATGACAGAGGGCTCGGACCATGTCTGGAACTGGTAGAGACTACAGAAATGATATTCTGGTTCAAGGTGGAGCTGACAAAATCCATAGCCTAGGCAGAAGTCAGAAAGAGTCTGCAGTCAAACCAGGGAGGTCAATACAGAAGAATTCAAGGATTTGAATCACAGAATTTTAAAGCTAGAGAAAACCTCAAAGGCCTTCAATTCTACTCAGACTTGAACAAAAATCTCCTCTACAACAACAATAATAATGATAATAGCTAACGTTTACATAGCACTTACTATATGCCAAGTGAAACATGCTATTTTTCACTTTTTCTTTGTTTCTTTTGTTTGAGTTTTCTCATACAAAAGTACTAATATGGAATTATCTTACATAACTGCACATGTATAACCTATATCTCATTACTTACCATCTCAAAGAGTGGGGAGGGAAGGAAGGGAGAAATAGAATTTGGAACTCAAAGCTTTAAATAAAAGTATTTAAAAAAACCCATAAAGTCCAAAGTCAAGAAAAAGGCTAGAAGTATGAGCAAATAAAAAGGAAATAGACCATAAAGAGCCATTAAGGCTATTAACATGAATGCTCAAGACATAAACATAGAAGAAGAGAATGTCTCAAAAATACCTACAAGCAAAGCCTCAAAGAAAAATACAACTTAAACACAAACCAATCAGGATTCATTGAAGAGATAAAGCTAAATTAAAGAGAGAGCTAAAAATTAAAAAGCATTTTAAAAGCCAAGTGAGAGCAGTAGGTGAAAGAATGGGAAAAGAGGTAAGAGCTAGGAAAGAAAGTTATGAAAAGAGCATCAATAGCTTAGAAAAAGAGATAACAAACCTTGGCAATGCCTTAGGCAAATGCCAGAGACTTGGCTATATGGGAAAGTTCTGGGGCTGGGTTGATATCCCATCACAATCTGCTACCTGTCTTTTTCAAAAAGAACTTTTTACCAGAAAACTAACAAACAAAATAAAAGACCTAAGCTATGGTGGCTCTCATACTTATCCTAGGTTAGATAACTAATAAGTAGCAGTGCTGGGATTTGAATTCACCTGTCTTTATCCCAAATCCAGTATCCTTTCCACTGAACGATAACTCTTTTTTTTTTTTTGAGGGGGGAAGGCAGGGCAATTGGGGTTAAGTGACTTGCCCAAGGTCACACAGCTAGTAAGTGTGCCAAGTATCTGAGGCCAGATTTGAACTCAGGTCCTCCTGACTCCAGAGCTGGTGCTCTACTCACTGCGTCACCTAGTTGCCCCTGAATCGTATCTCTTAAATCTGGTTTTACCATTCTGTGAAGTGTAGTTTCTTCAACTATTGCTCTAAGTTAGTGTCTCAAACTAGTTCAAATTTCAACAACCAGCTAGCAGTTTGGGAATGGCATGTAGCTCTTAAGGTGTCTAGATGAGCTTCCTTTATCATTGGGTGGGGGCTATGAGCCTTAGGAGCAAGTATGGCTTAAATCTAGAGTTTTCATGTTCCCTCCTCTCCCATGTAGCCCATACCAAAGGCACAGACCCTTTACTCCTGTGTCCCATTCGTGACCTTTCTTTCTTAGTTATGGCCTGTATTGAGCAACCTTTCTTGCCACCACTTAGGCTTCCAGGTCAAGATTTTCTTTTTTTAAAATTTCTGCTCCTTTAAGTCCCACATTTCAACCCTTTAGAGCCTCTGCTTCCTGTCATTATCAAGGTGATAATTAGCTAATGTAATCCCCTTCCCCCAACTAGACTGTAAGTATTATCAGAATTGGGACTGTGCCTTATTTAAATGTATCTCCACTTCCCCACTTCATCCTCAATATAGTGCTTCTAATTGAATTAATTTATTCAACTCATTTTATTAGTATGCTAATTAATAGAAGAACATTATAAGATCTTTCTAGGATCCTACTTTTAGTTCTTAGACTATACAGGTGCAGTATAACTAGGGCCTTCTAAAAACAATAAGCAATTGTTTCTTTGACTTTTCATTGCATTTATTATAAAAGGTAGCTCCTTCCACCAAACAGACTACAACCTGTTTCTGAATTACAAGGGAAGTTCTAGGGACTAGGCTTTCTGGAGGTGTCATCATTCTCTGAGAGGCAAATCACAGGCTAAATTTCTGTTTCTTGTTTGACTTGTGTTTCTAATTTATTTGTAGGGCATTCAGGGCTTTCCCAGCTCAGGTTACTAGCTTTTCTTCCAGTAGAATGTAAGATCCTTGAGAAGAAGGATTTTTTTATTGGATTCTTTATATTCCCATCACAGAATAGGTGCCTAATTAAATATTTGTTCAGATGAATTTGATGCCTCACCTCTCAGTTGCCCCTCAGAGGGTCTGTCTTCTAGAATCTTACAATTATAGTTTTATAATATCAACATGCTAGATATAACTATGTGGTTGTAATAATTCAATATTTCAAGAACCTGTGATGTCGTTAGGGCATGTGTTCCTTTTGTCCGTGAAGACTGATACTCTTTAGTAAATGGTTCATGTGAATTTCTGCAGTTGAAAAAAAAAATTATTCCTCTGATGGCCAAATCTGATGATGAACCAGTCTCTCTGAATTTAGGTAGGGTGGTCTTTGATTTCAGATAGAGCCTATGCTCAGTCCAGACCAATACTTGGAGACTTTTTAGCTTGGGATTTTGAAAAGTGTCAGAGCTTGTTCTCAGTAAGCAAAGTCTAGCTTTTAAGAACCAAGTATGATTTTCATTCCACAGTGAGGTATCACGGTAGGTCTTCTGAGAAGGTAGATAAACATAAGGCCTATGTAGGGGAAAAGAAGGTTA
Organism: Trichosurus vulpecula; assembly: GCF_011100635.1. Classification (NCBI taxonomy): domain Eukaryota; kingdom Metazoa; phylum Chordata; class Mammalia; order Diprotodontia; family Phalangeridae; genus Trichosurus; species Trichosurus vulpecula. The sequence goes on along the minus strand of NC_050574.1, from coordinate 315,922,035 downwards.
TTACCTTGAAAATCATTGAAACTTTCCCATTTCCCCACTGGATATTGAAGGGACTGGAGGTGGCTTAAATACTGTGTAGAGTCTCATTGATTTGGGATGTCTTTTGTTTTCTGGTTTCTGACTTACTGCTTGATGGAAAGGTTATATTTTATTCATTCTTCAAGGTCTGTAGCAAATTCTATGTCCTCCATCAAGCTTTCTCTTATTATATCAACCTGCATCGCCATTGTTATTTAGATGAGATCACTGAACTTGGGGTCGTTACCTTCAACTTCATATTACTTTTATTGTTTGCATTACACTTAATTTAAAAAAAAACACACTGCTTTATAGTGCTCTGAAGTAGTTTCAAGGATAGCCCCTGCAGCAGTATTCCCACCTTAGACTGGGGTCTCCAATAAGTTACCACAGGACTGGGTATTTCTTGGGATCAACTTCAAACTTGTGTTTTTTTCAACCTATCAACCAAAGGACATAGTTAAAGGCATTTTAATTGAATAGAAATATGAATAATGTAACCATAGAAATCCACCCTCCCCCACCCCCCACCAAACAACAGTAGCAGCAGCAGCAGCAGCAGCAACAGCAGCCTAGAACTGATTCACCAATACGAAGTCAGCGGGACAGAATGGACAGTAATGGAAATTAGGTATGGGACTGCCACACAGGAGAAACAGCCATCCAGAAGTAAGGTGATGTACATGCTGAAGAAATGTTTGACCAGGGAATATGAATGGAGGGGAAGCTCTTGCCTTTGACACTGTAAAGCAACCCATTACTCGTACTGATGTCATCACATTATTCCCTGTTGAACTTGCTCCCCACACTAGGCATTGCTCCCCATGACTCCCCACCTGGAGTTGTACGCCAATCTTTCCCCACTGGATGCTACTCTCTGATCCACCTGGTGATGAAATCCAGTCACTTTACCGGTAACCTAACACCCCGTACAACATCTCCTGAGAGGTTGTGATACAGCTCTTTCGTCAGCTCTTTTAGCCGTCTTCCCGATCCACTCACTCCCCTGGGCCTCTCAATTCAATTGCCCACTAACTTATGGTCAGAAACCCATTTTATTCTTTAGGAGTTATCATGCTACTTGGCAGAGGAAAATCTCCCCTGGGCTGTACTTCCCAAGAAAGGAGAAGGATTAAAAGACACAGTGGTAAAGAAAGTGTTTTAGCTTCATATCAGCATCTCCTTAGTTTCGTGAAAAATAGTTACTGCTGTGCTGGCTAGAGAATTCTGAGAGACTCCGTGCCCCTTTGTCCTACTTTCTCCAGCATCGCATCACAACCTGTTCCTTTCTGAAGCCTCTATGCACATAGATGCTCTGCCTTTTCACCTTAGACTGTACATTCTACTACAGTCTTTCCTCTGCTCTTCCTCAGACAAGTGTGCCATACAGTTTTGTAATTAGTCTTCCTGTCTCTGAATTTGAATCCATTTCCTACACAGCTGCTAAGGTGATTTTCCTAAAACAGGTATCTATGTCACCCCTGCCCCCTACTCAATAAACTTCAGTGGTTCCCTCTTACCTCCAAGATCAATGTTTGGCATTTAAAGCTCCTCGCTACTTGGCCTCTTCCTACTTTTCCGGTCTTCTTACACATTATTCCCCTCCATGAACTCTAAGAATTAGCCACACTGGCCTCCTTAATGTTTTTCCCATGATACTTTACTTCCTTTCTCAGTGTACTGTTGTTTCTCTTGTCTGGAATGCTTTGTTCCCTTACCTCAACTTCCTAATTTTCCTAGATTTCTTCAAGACTCAGGTCAAATTCTACCTTCTTCCTGAGGCCCTTTCCAGGAGCTTCTTTTAAGGACACCTTGGTCTTCTGGTGAAGCCAATGAATGCTTTCTAAGAATAAGGTTTTTAAATAACTGAAGGAAATGCTAAATTTCATTTAGAAGTTAGTGATAATAAAGATATAATTTTCCCCCTATCCAAGTTCACAGATCACTTGAAATCTATATGACAGCCTTCTATCTACTCTGTATGTCTCTCGTAAAGACTAAATTATTTACTTCTTGTCTATCTCCCTAGAATCAAAGTTCCTTGAGGTGAGGGACTGGTTTTTTTTTTTTTTTTGCCTTACTTCATATTCCAGGACTTAAAGGTGCAATGCCTAGCACATAGTAAATGCTTAATAAATACTTGTGGGCTGACTTGAGTAATTGCTCAATAGAGCGGTATTATCATAAGGATTCTTTTAAATCCAGTCAGTACTAAGGAGCCCAAGTTTAACTCATCATTCCTAAGAAGGAAAAAAATTCCTAAAGGCTGCTTAATGAGTACAAGGGGTATTTGGGCTATTGTCTTACTACCAGAGGAGCTGTGATTAGCACTTTCATTTATTAGGGTACTTTTTAGAAGTTCCATTGGGAGGAAGCCTCATTTATTAGCTTCCTGAGAACTGTCATTATGAAGAAAACTATTGAGTACAGATGGGGAAATGTGCAGTTCACCTACTTGTAAAATTCAAATCCCTTATCTCTTCCTAACAGTCCATGGTGATTGGCAATAATGGTTATAATAAAGACAAAAGAGCTCATTTTGAATAAACGGGGCAAAAAGATCTGGAAAATGAAGGACTTGGATGAAGGAGAACTCAAAGCTAAATTTCAACCAGGAAAGAAGCTTCTCTACTATATGCTTTTAAACTATTTTTGCTCACAGCACAGCATTATTCTTTGCCCTGAGGAATTGGGTTCACTAGGGAGCATCAGGATACTCACACATATTCATATTATTGCAAATGTTCATTTCAGATGATTCTCCCTGGTGGAAACTCAGACACAACCTCTAAGAACCACTGTTCTATTCTAAATATTTCTTGGTCTGTCCTTTCTTCCTTTTCTTCCTCCTCTCTGTTGATGAAAAGATTTTTTTCTAAGAATGTCTCATTTTGATGTCACTTCCATTTCTCATTATATCCCTTCAGCTCGCTCCCCTATTCTGTTTTTTTTGGAAGGGGGAAGGCAGGGCAGTTGGGGTTAAGCAACTTGCCCAAGGTCACGCAGCTAGTGTGTCAAGTGTCTGAGGCTGGATTTGAACTCAGGTCCTGCTGACTCTAGGGCCGGTGCTCTACTCACTGTGCCTCCCCTGTTCTGTGTAACAAAGATTTAAAAAAAGGGAAAAAAAGATTTAAGTAAAATTAGGCCACATATTAATGAAATCTGAACATATATGCAGTGTTCCATGCCCTTCATTTCCAATATCTAAAAAGAAGGAAGGAAGTTTACAATTTTTTAATGTTTTCTTTGTGGTCAAGCTTGAGCATTGAATTCACACAATTTCCAGGGTTTTATTGGAGGTGGGGGCTGTTTCTGTTCTTTCTGTTTGCGTTGTTATAGTCACTGTCTATCTTAGTCCCCTGGATGTTCTCACTTCATTCTCCATTAGTTCCTGTTGCTATTGGTTTTCCTACATTTCATGCAGTTCTTTATATTCATCATTTCTTAGTGTGTAGCAATATTCCATTACTTCTGTATGCCAATGTTTGCTTAGTCATTTCCCAGTCAATAAACAGCCCTGTTGTTTTTAGCTCTTTGCTACTCCCTAAATGCTAAATATTTTGGGTATATGGGATTAGGGAGGCCTGTGTCTCCCTGATCATGTACCCAACAGTGGTATCTTTAGGTCAAATAGTATGAACATTTTCATCACTTTTTAAAGCTTCATTCTAAATTTCTATGTATCTTTCAAGATAGCTTAAGTCCTACTTAAGGAAGTGTAATGGCAAAAGCTCTGGACTTGGTCAGAGGACCTGGCTAAAATTTCATCCCTGATATTGATTACCTGTGTGACCTTGGGAAACTCACTTAAGTTCTCTGAGCTTCAGTTTTCCCATCTAGAAAATGGTGAGGTTGAATTAGATGCCTTGTAAGCTCTCACAGGGCTCTAAATCATTTGATATTCTTTCTTTCAAGAAGCTTTACCTGACACCCCAGTCCATAATCACCTTTCTCTACTCCCTCTCACTCTGTGGTGTTGTCAGTCTAATAAACATGTTTTGATTGTTTTTCATTTCTCTCATGTTGATGTTCCAACATGTATTGTTGATTTCACATAACAATTTAATTGATCACTATTCATATTCCAATTTTTTAATGCTCCCAAGCTACTCACTATGGCAAAAGATGCTCCGTTCATAGGGGATGGGGTATAGAAAGGAAGGCCTAGAATGTTACCATTTGGCTGATGCCAAAATCATGAGGTCAACACCCAAAATGTTCAACAGCTTTGCAGAAATAAACTCTCCTACACATGCAGACTGTGTATACAGCTTTATGTTCTAATTCTGTCAATTTACCATGCTCCTTCCTCAGCACAGACTGACTCCACCCCCCCCCCCCAATACCAGGTATATATTGACTCCTAAGCCTAGTCACAAATCGACATCCTAGCTCAACTTCTTTAAACACTATTAATGCTCTGTGACTATGAATCCTGAAATTCCAAGAGCAATAGAAAAATCACAAGACAGTGGATATAAGGAGGCTGCAGGATAATTTCCATGATGACTTGGAGGTGGGGGGAGAAGTTGCAGGAAAGAAAGCACTTTTTCATTCAACAAGAATTTGTTGAGAGCCTACTATGTATACCGTGGTAGGTGCTGAGAATATCAAGGCAAAAACAAAATTGTATCAAGGACATGTATGATTAGAAAAAAAAATCATGTAGGTGGTTGGGCAGTAAGAGAGAGAGGTAATAGATGGATAACTTGAGGGTGGCTCATGTACCTATCAAATATTTTTTAAAAATAGAAGTTCTCCAAAGGAATAGACAAGTCTTCTCCAGGGGATTTATAGAAAAAGTTATGAGCATCATATGGGATGAGAAACTATAGAGGGTTTTACAATCTGTTCTGGTGGAGAGAGTAGTTAGGCCAATAAGATCAGTGAATCCATGTGGCCAGAGTGGCCTTTGTTTTCTTTGAGTGACTCAGTTTATCTCATTGAGCCTTGCTGGGTGCTGGATCTGTGGCTTCTCTTCCAGGGCAGGAAGCCCAGAGACCATGCCTGGGAGCAGAGAACTTCCTGTATGATGATTCATGGGGCTGGCTGAGGGGAGGTGTTAACTCCAGAGCCATGCCCTATTGGGTGTTAACCTAGTCTACGGATGTGAACCTCCCAGGGCCCTAGGGGGAGGGGCCAACTCAAGAACCAATCGGCCCTGGTCATTCAGGTGGCGCTTGATGATGTCAAAAACTCTATAAGAGGGGAGAAGATGGCTTGAAGATCCCTTTTCCTTTTTCCAGTTGGCGCGACAGCAGTGGCAAGCGTGACTCTGGGCCAGCCCGAGCTCTCAGGCTGAACCTAGATGTTGGTAACTATGAATTGTATTGGGTCTATCTGTTGATATTTGTAATTTTTTTGTATTTTTGATCTGAAGTTCGGGGTGCTGGTTTTGTTTTCCCCCAAACTAAATGAATGTTCTGAACTTCAGGGTGCTGGATTTTCCCCCTGAAGTAAGTGAATGAATCTGTGTTTGGTCTGTCTGTTGATGCTTGTCTGTATGCTCCCCTGAACTAACTGAATGCTGGATTAAAGTAAGTTGGTCAACCCCTTCACTGTGCTTTCCTTGTTTAAGCAGATAAAAAGAACCTGTGCTTTTCCCGGCATGCCGGCAGCCTCCTGGGTGCTGGCTGTGGGAGGATCTTACGCCCCCACAGAAGCTGCTAGCCAGATTGTTAAAACAATCCATCAACAAGCAATTTATTAATGAGTAACTATATCCTAAGCACTGGCTAGATACTGGTGATATAAATACAAAAGTGAGATAGTTTCTGCTCTCACGGAACTTATAATCTACTAGGAGAATACAACATGTTCATAGATGAGTAAATATATTTATGTATCAAAAATATATACATAGGATTTGGGTTAGGGAGTTAATAACAACATGAGGAATCAATAAAGGACTCATGAAACTGGTAATTCTTAAGCTGAGGATGAAGGCAGCGATTCTAAGAGGCAGATGTGAGAAAGGAGAACATTTTAGTCATGGAAGACAGCCTATGCCAGGGGTGGGAAACCTTCAGCCTCAAGGTCACAAGTGGCCCTCTAGGTGCTTCAGTACAGCACTTTGACTGAATCCAAACTTCACAGAACAAATCCCCTTAATAAAAGGATTTGTTCTACAAAACTTGGACTCAGTCAAAAGGTTGTACCTGAGGACCTAGAAGGTCAAATGTGGCCTCGAGGTCACAGGTTCCCCACCCCATGCTATGTAAAGGCATGGAGGAAAGAGATGGAAAGTCATGTATGGAGAACCCCAAGTGGACCAGCTTGGCTGGCATATAGTGTGCATGGGTACTAGTAATACATGATCAGCCTGGCAAGATGGACTAGAGATAGATTGTGAAGGTTTTGATTTCCAAGCAGAGACATTTACATTTTATTCAAAAGGCAATGGGAAGCCACTGAAACTTCTCAAGCAGAATGCTAACAAGGATCCATCAAAGAAGAATGATATGCTACAATATGATAAAAATTTATTAAGTGCCTACTGTGTGCCAGCACTGTGTTAGAAATAGTGCCTGCCATCAAAGAGCTTACACTCTGTTGGGGGAAGACAATAGCCAAAAGCTGAAAAGGGAGGGGTGCCAGAGGGTACCTGGAATGAGGGGATAATAAAGATGGTGGTAGAGTTGAAACCAAGCAGAGCCACTGGTAGCAAATAAAAAGAATGTTGGCATTTGGGGCCCTCTATAAAAGGAGGCTATGGGAGGATTCTTTAGCTTTGCCCTCCAGGCCTCCAATTAGAGGGACAGAAGCAACTGGTGGGGCAGATGAGGTGTGAATAGCAAAGCTGAAGAAGCAATATCCATGACTTCAAGTAATGAGTTTTTCTGGGTTTGAGTTTGTCCTGGGCAGGGCATAATGAAAATGATGACGGAGTTGAAACCTAGCAGAGCAGTTGGTAGCAAATGAGTCAGTGAAAAAGTAAGTTAATATTTTACCCCAATTAGCTTGTAAGCTCTTAATGGAAGGGACAGTGTTTTCACCTTGTCCTGCACTTATGTCCTTCACAGCATCAAGCACAGAGCTATGTCGATAGTATACACTCTATAAGTATTTGTTGGAGTGGATGTAAGAATGAAAGACAGATCTTACTTAAAATGCACAATTCTTTAAGACTCCTGGATAATCTGGATTCTGCTTTAGGCATTATATGCCTCTGTCTGATATATTTGTAACAAGAGCTATAGAGCCAGCCAATTGAGTTATTTCTCTAGTGGAGAGATGGAACTGCCCTAAGCCTTACTTATTTTTTTAAATGGGCCTCTTGGTAACCACATGGACACATTTGAAAGTTGGATTGTTATAGGGTTAGGAGTCAGTCTATGCCCTGGTAGGTTCTAGGTTAGGTTAATAAATTGCCTAGGTTAAGGGATCAATATGTAGTCCATGGGCTTGGAGAAAAATTTTCATTTTTGTAAAGCAAGTGGGCCCTATGGGTTTTGAACTCAGGATCTTGGCATTAGGTCTTCCTCCCCATCTTTCTCTAAACAATTGAGTCAATAGAGGCTTAGACTCAGGTATCACAAAAAGATAAAACCCCAGAAACTTGTGTCTATTTCACTGTTTACTCTTGATATCTTTGGGAGCTTGTCTGGGGACAGGATTGATTCATTCAGGCTGGATGTGCTTCTGGCAATATATGAAGCCTCAGGAATGCTCTCCTCACATACAATAATCATTGTCTCATTATCCAGCAATGATGGCATCATTATACAGTGCTGGAGAAAGGAGGGCAGAGTTCCTTGCAGAAATGATGGCATGTATCCTCAAGTCAGTCTTAAGAAGGAAGGAAGGAAGATGTTAGGTGCTATTAACCTCGTTTTATTTAAGCCAATAGTTAGAATAAGGAGGGATGTAGCCTTCTTTGAACTCCTATAGTATTCAGAATATGCATTGAATGATTTAACATCTAATTATAGCTTGTCTTGTGGTCTCTAATTTTTTCACATGCATATGTCTTGCTTCCTCAAACAAGCTGTAAGCTCCTAAAGGAGAAAAGAGGGCCCATTAGTTTCTTCTATGGGCTCTCCCTCAGTGCCTTGTAGAAACTTGGACATAAAGTATAGATGCTTAATTAATATTTATTGATTATCTGGTGGATAGTAAGTGATCTAACTACCTAGAGGTTTTTTCTTCTCCTGTTGCTAGTTTGGAGAAAAAAATGAAATTAAATCTAATCAAATTTCAAATCTACTAATTCTTATTTGACTGAATCCAACTGATTATTTTCTAACTTACTGGTGTGTATAGACACCAAGTTTAGAAGCAAATGCATATTTTACAAGGACATGTTTTCTGTCGAAAGAAGAGTCATAACCAGAGCATGGTGGTTGGGGTTTTCTCCTTAGGTGACAAAATTGAGAGAATACTAAAAGCATCATCCCAGGGTATGTTTCTAGTCCTCCCATGGCTGTAATCCAGTTGAGCTCCTCTCTCCTTGTCTCAGGCACACAAATTCCTAGTTATGGCTTTGATCATAAGATCATAAGCATTTATTGTATCCCTATCAGGTGAAGAATGTTTCACTAAATTCTTTAGGATCCTGAAAGCAAATGAACTGTAGTCAAACCTCAATTACCCAGATTTCTTGGGTCATTGGGTATTGTGGTTAATTAAATTTTCTGATTAACTGAATCTTAAACTCTTACTGTTTCAATTCTTGTTCAATTCAAATTCATTTGATTCAGTCCAATTCTTGCTAGTCCATTCAAATGGATTCCATAATATTAGATTCAATTTCATTCCACTGGACTCCATTACATTTGTTTCTTTAGGTATTTAGCATCTCTTTTACATTAAATACCTTAGGGCAGGGCTGTCCAAAATGTGACCCACCTATAAGGATAGCACTCTCTAAAATGGCAAATCAAAATATATTGTCTATTGTTTCAATAAAAGCCTAAGGCTGGACAGCCCTGCCTTAGGGTATGTAAAAGAAGTATATACACCCCTTGCCTTCAAGGAGCTCATAATCTTGTTGGGAATATAAAATGCAGACCTCTAAAATGACTAGAAGAAAAACCAGATGGAGACCTTCATTTATCAGAGATTCTGAGCATCAGGGTGCCAAAGTATCAGAAGGTCTGTGATTCTTCAGACTTAAAGATTGGAGCCCAAGTTCTTATTCCTCATGGAGGATATTTTCTAGATGTATCTCAGCCTCTGACAGAATACCTGGGTAGCACAGTGGGTAGAGTGCTAGGCCTGAAGTCAGGAAGACTCATCTTTGTGGTTCAAATCTGTCTAGCCATGTGACTGTGGGCGAATCACTTCACCCTGTTTGCCTCAGTTCCTTATCTGTAAAATTAGCTGGAGAAGGAAATGACAAACCACTCAAGTATTTTTCGCAAGAAAGATACTTTTCCCCCAAGTGGGCTCATGAAGAAGTGGACACAGCTGAAATAGCTGAACAACAAAAACTCAGCCTCTGACATCTTATAAAGAAGCTGTAATGCTACAGCCAAGCAAGGCCTGGAGGATACAACACAAGAGTAACATACTGACCCGGATGCATCTTTCTCTCCAACCTCTATCCTCATATCTGCTTCTCTCCCTCTACTCAGTACTGATTCTGAGTTCAATCATCTGGGAATTGGACTAAATGGTCTCTGAAGACCCTTCCAGAGCTATAACAGTTAATATTTGCATAATGCTTTAAGGTTTGCAAAACACTTTACGTATATTTTCTCATTTGAGCCTCTTAACAACCCTGTGAGGTCGATGCTATTATTATTTCAAAATTCCACATGGGAAAACTGAAGCCAAGAGAGGTTTAATGATCTGGTTAGGATCACAAAATTCCTAAGTATCTGAGACAGGATTTGAACTCAGGTCTTCTTGACTTCTTGGCCACTGGACTGGAAAAAATCACTTTACATAACAAAGGACGAATACAAAGAATGTTCAAATTACATTTCACATGTCAGCAAGGATATGCTTAAGATTCTGCAAGCTAGGCTTCAGCAACATGTGAACTGAGAATTACCAGAAGAGCAGGCTGGTTTTCAGAGGCAGAAGAACTAGAGACCAAATTGCCAACATTTTCTGGATTATAGAAAAAGCAAAGGAATTCCAGAAAAACATCTACTTCTGCTTCACTGACTACACTGAAGTCTTTGACTGAGCTGATCATAACAAAATGTAGCAAGTCCTCAAAAAGATGGGAGTACCAGATCATCTTACTTGTCTCCTGAGGAACTTGTATGCAAGCCAAGAAACAACAATCAGAACTGAACATGGGACAACTGATTGGCTTAAGATTGGAAAAGGAGGGGCAGCTAGGTGGCACAGTGAGTAGAGCACTGGCCCTGGCGTCAGGAGGACCTGAGTTCAAATCCGGCCTCAGACACTTGACATATGTACTAGCTGTGTGACCTTGGGCAAGTCACTTAACCCCGATTGCCCTGCCAAAAAGCAAAAAAAATTAAAAAAAATACTTAAAAAAAAAGATTGGAAAAGGAGTACAACGAGGTTGTATATTGTCATTTTATCTATTTAATTTATTTGTAGAGTATGTGAAATGCCAGGCTGGATGAATCAAAAGCTAGAATTAAAGTTGCTGGGAGAAATATCAACAATCTCAGCTATGCGGATGATACCACTCTGATGGTAGAGTGAAGAGGAATTAAGAAGCCCCTTGATGAGGGTGAAAGAGAAGAGTGTAAAAGCTGCCTTGAAGCTTAACATTAAAAAAAAAAAACTAAGATCTTGGCAACTGGTCCCATCACTTCCTGGAAATTAAAGGGAGAAGAAATGAAAGTGTCAGAGTTTATATTCTTGGGCTCAAAGATCACTGCAGACAGCAACTGCAGCCATGAAATTAAAAGATGCTTGCTCCTTGGAAGGAAAGCTGTGACAAATATGGACAGCATGCTTAAAAAGCAGAGACATAACCTTGTTGATAAAGGTGTGCACAGTCAAAGCAGTGGTTTTTCCAGTACCGATGTTTGGCTATGAGAGTTGGAGTATAAGGAAGACTGAGTGCTGCAGAACTGACACTTTTGGACTGTGGTGCTGGAGAAGACTTTTGAGAATCCCTTGAGTAGCAAGGAGATCAAATCAGTAAATTCTCAAAGAAATTAGTTCAGACTATTTACCGGAAGGTCAAATACCAAAGCTGAAGCTTAAATACTTTGGCCACATACTGAGAATATGAGAATCATTGGAAAAGACACTGATGTTGGGAAAGACTGAAGGAAAAAGGAAAAAACGATGGCAGAGGATGAGATGGATATATAGTGTCATGAAAGCAACACACATGAACTTGGACAAACTTCGAGAGAGAGTAGAGTTTAGAGGGGCCTGGTGTGCTATGGTCCGTGGGGTCATGAAGAGTCAGACATGACTGAAGAACTGAACAAAAACAACCTCTTGACTTCAACTCCAATAGTCCAGTACTCTATTCACTATGTCACTTGGATGCCTCTTTCCCCTATTATCTCTGAACCCTGGAGTGTAGGAATCTCAAACAGATGGTTCTTCCTCCATTCCATGGCAACAGAACTCTCAGCTTTTGATCTCCTTATCCCTGTGATTCAGAATGGTTATCTGGTGAAGCAAAAACTCCCTCCTCCTCTTTGTTTATTAAGTACCTACTATGTGCTAGCAATGTTTTAAGTGCTGGGGATACGAATAGGCAAAAGAAAGACAGTGCCTGTCCTCAAAGAGCTTTCGATCTAATGGGGGAAGACAATATCCAAAAACTGAAAAGGGAGGGTCACCAGAGCATGTTATCATTATGCATGAGGGCATGATAAAGATGATGGTGAAGTTGAAACCAAGCAGAGCAGCTCATGGCAAACGAAGAGAAGTTTAACATTTTGGGCTCTCTATAAAGAGAGGCTATGGGGGGAGTTTTTAACTTTGCCCTTCAAGCCTCCAATCAGAGGAACAGAAGCAATACTTTGCCTTGTGTTCTTATCTCAGTCCAGCTCCCGTTTACCTTTCAAAAGTTCTTATCTTCTATATTATAATTTTGCTGTGTTCTCTGGAACTCTTTTGTTAAAAATTCACTTTCACCCTAGGTCTCCACCTAATACTCTACATTTTCTGTTGCTAATGGAAATCTGGCTTTCCCAGGAAGATACTACATACCTGGCCAGCCTTGGCAGTACTGGGTTTCCCCTCTCTCATGCTTTCCAGCATTTTGAGCCCAGAGGATCTTTGCTCTTCACTGTTGCTTCCATATGTCTCACTCCCTAATTTTGAGTTGGACTCCCAAGGTTTAATCCTGGCCCCTCTTGTTTCTCTATACTTTCTCTTGTGATCCCATTAGTTCCATCAGTTCAATTATTATTTCTATGCAGCTACTAGATTTACAGATTTAATCTTTAGTCTCCTGAGTTCTAGTCCCATGTCACCAACTACCTATTGGATATCCCTATCTGTATATCCCAAAAGGCATCACAAACTCACCAAGTCCAAAATGGAACTAATCTTCCATTCTAAATTGCCCATCTCCCTGCTTCCCACATTTGTACACCATTTTCTTTTCTGGGTTTATTTCATAAAATGTCTTTTCATTCACTCCAGTCAAACCATACTATTAGCTGTTCCTTGAAATGGGCATTCTGTTTCCCATCCCCGGTACAAACTGTCTCCCATGCCTGGAATGTGCTCCCCTTTCACCTCCACTCTAAGCATCCCTTGGAGCCTTTCCTCATCCTCCTATTTGATAGTAATTTCTCCCTCCTCAAATTATCTTGTATTTACTTACCTGTGTACATATTATATGTCTATCCCTTCTCTTCCCTCTTAATGTAAATTTCTTGAGGTCAGGGACAGTTTTCAGGTTTTTTTGTGTGTCTCTAATACATAGTACAATGTCTTGCACATAATATGCTCTGACTATTTTTTTTGGGTGGGGTTGTTGTTGAATTGAATTAGAATAAAAAGATTTCAGGGAGGTGTCTTGAAGCCTGTGCTGGATTGGACTTTATGTTGAGTGCTCCTAGGACAAGAGGGGCAATATAAGTTATTGGATGCTTGGTGTGGGGAGGGGTTGTCTTGATATGGAGGAGTGGAGGAGAAGGGACGCTGAAGGATATTTAAACCCAGCTCTATCTGCTTTGTCATTTAACCTTGTGCTTAATCAATATTTGTTATCTGACTGGCTTATCATCAATCTAGAACCTTTTTGTCATGCTGAGGGAAAACTCTGTTCTTTCCTACTGAATTAGAGAATCTTCTCCTCCATTTGCACAACTGCCACTCACGGCTTGTATGAAATGATGAATTCTCCTGAATTGCTAAGAATGTAAACCAGATGGTGAAAGTCTTGAGGTAGCATTGAAGCATAAGCTGGGTGACCCCTATTTTCTACTCTGTCTGGAAGACTAAAAGCCTGATTAGGAGGTAGAGGCTCCAATGTCTCCCCCCACAACCTGTTCTGTCCATAAACTGAATATACTTTGACCCAGGAGTTATAATGAAAAGCAGCTTTTTTTGGGGGAAGCACTCAGTTTTAAAACTAACTTCAGCAATATTAAGGCTTTGCCTATAAATCTTTCCATTCAAGGGGTTACAAATATGAAAGATAAGCTTCCCTTCTATGATCTCATTTTGCTATGAAATCCCTGGGGACCCATGTCAGAATCAATACATCTAATCTTTTCAAATTAAATTAGCTTCCTTTAGGGAGCCAGATAAAAGAATGATTTAAATAGATGGAACAATTTGGATTTATCTTGGTTTCTAGGTTAAATTCTATTAAAATGAGTGTTCTACCCTGCCTAAATTATCTATTTCAAAAGCTAGTTATTAGCATTCCTAAAAAAATGAATATGACCAGACTTTAATTGGATATCTTTTCACAAGTGGTAAAAGTAGATACACAATTGGAGGGCATTTTCCTAAGCGACAGAAAGTCAATGAATGTTCAATTTTTCCAGTTTATATTATTCTTACTATCCTTGTCTTTCCACCTTAGTAGATTTGTTTAACAGCATCATCTAATAACAAGTGAATAACTCCAATCCAATTTCAAATGCCTGGGATTTCTTTGGAAATATTCCCCTTCTTTTTGTAAGAACACATTTTTTGACAGCTACAAGATGCCAAACAGCTGTAAGTTTAGGAACATCTGACTGATGGAATTTTTCACTTTTTATAGGGATGTTTGACATCACACAGTCCCAGAGTCAGACAATACTTATATTCATTGGAGCAATTAAAGTCCTCACCACAAAAATTGATTTTATTTTTAAAACTCCAATACTCTTAGAGACATTGATTTCTGATGACGTGAATTGTAGTTATAAAGGCAACTCAATAAGATTGGAAAGTCTAATTGAAAGCATGTAAAACCACAAGCCCAAAGCATCTAATATAGATAATGCAGGGTTCTCACTCCATACTCCAGGAAATAGACAGTCCCATCTGGTAGTTCTGTCTAGTAATGTAGATCAGGCTTGTAGATTCTCTGGGAATAGATTTCATTAGGCTAAAAATGAAATCCATAATCAATGCACTGGAATGCTGTTTGCTTAGCTTTTGATTTCAATCATTCATCTCTTCATTTAAGATGCAGCTCAGCTACTACCTTCTTCATGAAAGCATTCTCAATTCCCCCAATGACTAGTGCTCTCTTTTCCAAACTATCTTGTATGTAGCTACTTTGTATATATTTGTGGTTATTAACTTTAGATTTATGATTTATATATAAAATGTAAGCTCATTTCAAATAGTGATTATTTAATTCTTTGTAGTTTTTCCCTGGTGCCAAGCACAGTGCCTGGCACACAGTTTGTGCTTAATAAATACTTGATTGATCATTCAGAATGTACAGGTAAGGACTATTTAGTCTCTATTCTTCCCCTGCTGTTTATGCTGCCCACTGTAGTACAGAATTGCCCTTTTTATTTGATTTCAATCAAATTCATTTCAATAAACACCTATAAAGCACCTGCTAAGGGCAGGATACTGTGCTAGGTGCTGAGGGAGACATGAATGAAGAAGATCCAATTCACACTGCTGAGGTCATTGGACTTGGGGAGTTAAAGGAGAAATGGAAGGCCAGTGGGTTCAAAGGGTCAAAGGCTGCAGTGGAGAAGGCTATGAAGCAGGTAATGAACTTATTGGGAAGTACAGAGAGTGACTTGAAGGTCTATAAACAACAGCAACAAAGATCTGGTTAGGATGGAGTGAACTTTAGAGGAGGAGAGATGGGGTGGAATGTTGGTAGTAGAGAGATATGCTAAAGGTGGCAGTGGGAAGGAAAGAATATGACAATTCTTCCTCCTTCTAGCCCTATATCAAGAGGTATGAGAGAAAGAGCAGCTAGCCCTAGAGAGAGTGGCAAAAATTATGTTTCTGTTTTTAAAGATGGGGTTCGGGGAGCACCAACACTTTGAAGGAGGATGAGAGGAAGAGCTGGATCAAGGGGAATTTGTAAACATTACAGTAGTGTTTAAGAGAGGATAGAGGAAAGAGAGAGTTGAAGGGGTTAAGGACTGGAGAATGCTAGAGTCAAGGAGCAGAGGGATGAGAATGTGGAAAGAAGGGAAAAGAGATTTCTTTTTTTATTAGTCAATTTATTAATTTTTAGTTTTCGACATTCACTTCCATAAGTTTTAAATTTTCTCCCTCCCCTCCCTTCCTCCCTCCTCAAGATGGCTTGCAATCTTATATAGTCCCTACATATACAGTCCTATTAAACATATTTTCACATTAGTCATGTTGTATAGAAGAATTATAACGAATGGGAGGAAACATGAGATGGAAAAACAAAACAAACAAAAAAAGAAAATAGTTTGCTTCACTCCGTATTCAGACTCCATAGTTCCTTCTCTGGATGTGGATGGAATTTTCCATCATGAGTCCTTTGGAATTGTTTTAGGTCCTTGCATTGCTGAGCAGGTCTAAGTCTATCAAAATCAGTTATTGCACATTGTGGCTGTTACTGTGTACAATGTTCTCCTGGTTCTGCTGACTTCACTCAGCATCAGTTCATATAAGTCTTTCCAGGTTTTTCTGAAGTTTGCCTGTTTATCATTTCTTATAGCACAACAGTATTCCATTACACTCATATACCACAACTTATTCAGCCATTCCCTAATTAATAGGCATCCCCTCAATTTCCAGTTCTTGGCCACCACAAAGAGAGCTGCTATAAATATTGTTGTACATGTGGATCCTGGGAAAAGGGATTTCTTTTAAAACTATTTTATTTTCATTCCCCCAAATTCCCCCTGCCCCATTGAAAGAAAATAAGAAATAAAAGTCATGAAACAAACAAGCAAAGTCAAGCAAAACAAATTCCATCATTGGCCACATCCAAAGACATTTATTTCTCATTCTGTACTCCAAGGCCATTGCCTCATTGTCAAGAAGTGGGGTAGTATACTTTATTATGAGTTCTCTGAAATCATGGTTAGTCATTGCTTTTATCAGAGTTCTTTAGTGGGAAAAGGGGTTACAAAGGGAGGAGAAGTCAGGGGCTTTTAAGAGTGATAATCTATCTATGGATACTGTTGTTCTGGGAGAGGGAAGTCCAGTTTTCCTTCCTCCCCTGAACTTGAATGCCAGTGACTCCCTCATCATCATCCTTCCCATGATACATCATTTGCTCCAACCCCTACAGGGGTATGGGTTGACAGTTTTTGAACTATGGTGAGGATGAAGCTTCTGCCAGTGACTGCACTTGGGATAAAGCCAGGGAAATCCCACTATACTTATGCTTCTCATTATGAAACTAGAAAAAGAGAGGTTTCTTTTGAGTGATGGAATGGAAATAATATTGCAAGGGATGAAGTAGTAAATGTGTTATGGGAAAATAGTAGCAGGGATTTTAAACTGTGATCCCAGTAAGTTTTGTAGTGAGGAGAAGGAGCAGTGTTGGACAACAAGTCAAGTAGTTTTGAGGGTGTATGTGTGTGTGTGTGTGTGTGTTTGTAACAGCAAGCAAAGTAGGATTTTTGCCAGATTGAGTTCTAGCCAATCAGAGACTGGTATGTGAGTTCTAGCCAATCAGACATAGGTAGTGAGTTCTAGCCAATCAGATGCTAACTGAGAGCCAGTGGTGTGAGAGAGCAGACATTGAGAGAGCCAGAGTTGAAAGAGCTGCCAGCATTGAGAAGAGAAGAGACAAAGAAGAATGAACTTTGAGCATTGAACTGAGAGGAAACCTTTAAGAGCTGGGAAGAGACCTCTGAGAGCTGGAGGGGAGACCTCTGAGAGAAGAGAGGAGATCTTTGATGGCAGAGACTTACTGAAGGAGCTTCTGAGCTCTAAAAGCAAATAGAGCTGTAGGGCAGAAACCTGCCCATGGGAAAGATGCTTAGCTTAAGCCGCTTTTAAGAGCTATTAAAGTGAACTGAGCTATTAACACAGAGCCTCTGGACTTTGGAGGTGAATTGAGATGGTGACGCTGGTAGTGTGTGTTGTTGTCCTGTTAAAATTTGTTTTCTCAGTGGCAGAAGTTGTGGGGAGGAACCCCTGAAGCATGCAGGAGCAGGAAGAAATTGAAGTGGAGCAATCCCCATGAGCTGAGACCCGGAGCAGGAGCAGCAAGCTGCCTACATGTGAATCCAGGTGAGAGGAGCGGTCAGACCACAGAAGAAGAGCCATGGGACTTGGAAGTCAACCTCGAATTGAGATGAAAGAGGACTTTACTTGAATGCCTCATATTGATTAAGGAGATTGTTCTTACTGTGACCTAGGGGTGGATGGTGTGGTATTTTCTGTTACCCCTTAAGGATATGTTCTGCTAGAGAGGACCTTAGCCCAGGATCCCTTGCTGTGTAAACAAGTGTTTTGGGGAATGCTACTGAATGCAATGATATATGCTATACATCATATGACATACTGACTGTTATTTTATACATATATATGTATATATATATATATAATATATACATAAGATGATATGTTTTGCTTAAGGATGTTGTTATAAATATTATGCTTTCTTGAACAATGCTTAGTTTATTGCTGAATTAGACCCTTGAAATCATTCACAGCAGCAGTCCTCAGGTGTGTTGCTATGATTGGCATTACAGTGTATAAAGAGATATGAACATGTATGCATATATAGAGGGAAAAAAGAATGGAGAGAGGAAAGTTGAAAATGAAAGAGAAAGAGATATTGATCAATGGAACCAAATCTGTGAGGAGAAAGAGAATGATAGGATCAAGTACTCAGGCTGAAGGGTTAGCCTTTGCAAAGAGTTAGGACACAGTGACTCCTTATCTCATACTACTCCCCTTCATGTATTCTATGTTTTGGTGGGATTAGACTAATCATCATTTTCTGAACTCATTACATCTTCATGCCTTTTGCTCATGCTACCTCCTTGCCTATGCTGTACTTCTGATTCCACCTCTGCCTCTTTGAAATTCTACCCATCTTTCAAGACCCGGGGTAGGTGCCACCTGCTCTATGAAGCAATGTTTGTCCCCATTTGCATTGCCTAGTTTGATCACTAAATTACTCTTGCTGATGCCACTAGTAGAGGCAGAAGGGGTTTTCTACCAGAAGAGGTGATTTAGCCAGGTGTTTGCAAATGTCCCAGAAGCCTTGAGGCTTGGGTTCTATTTCATTTGCTGGGAGGTTGTCCATGTGCATAGCAATCTTTTTGTCTACTTTTGCATATACATGTCATACTCTTACCTAAAAGAGGGGGTAGCTAAATATTCATTCCCTTGTTGCTTTGGAATATTATTTACACAGGTTGGGAAGGTACGGTTAGGTTTCAATCTGCATCACTGGAGAGTACATCCAAATAAATGAGATTTCAAAAACTTTCAAGTATTCGAGTACGAAGTACATGGTGGTGTAAAGGAATACATTTCATCCTTTGCTGATGACACAGTAGAAGCCACTAGCCTAATAAGTGTTAATAAAGAAATATGAATATAATCTTAGAGTTTTAGGACAGACCTAAGGACCATACTTTAAAGATTTTTCTCTCACAAGATCAGAACTTCATTCATTTGTGCTAGGCCCTGCATAGCTCTTTCATTTGAACTCATGAATGTTCCTGCTTAGCTTACCTCTTTTCTCTTTGCTGATAGAGATGGTTCCATTTCAGCGCTCTCCTACTTTGTGTCTATCATTGAATTTATTAGTTTTTTTTTGAGACTTGGTCTTCCTGTCTCTCCTGGCTGGAAGTATAGTGGCCACTCATGCAACAACCTCACTGCAGATTAACATGGAAACTTTGACGAATTCTGTTTCTGACCTAAGCTGGTTCATCCCACCTTGAGCATGCTGTGGGCCTTAGGGGCTCACCGTTTTGGTACTAGACAGTGAGGACATCCATTTGATTTTAACCCAATGGCAATCTCAGATTCAAGAACAACACCAGCCCTAGCCTCCTCAGTATCAGGGATTACAGGAATGGGCCACCACTCTCTGATTCTAGCTTCTACAACATGTTGACCAACTTTCCTCCTTCTCTTGGTTCTCTCTCGGTAAATCACTCTCTCTTAGACAAACTATAACTATTCCTACATGCTTTCTTTGGATCTGACATAATGTGCTAGGACAGTTGGGCCATACATTTTGTAAATTAATCAAGTAATCAATGAGCATTTATTAAATGCCAATTATACGGAAATACAAAGACAAAAATGAAGTAGTCTCTGCCCTCAGGGAGCTTACATTCTATCTGAGAAAGTAGAAAGTGAGTTGTTCTGTAGTTAGCCCTGGCTTTTGGCAATCTTTAATTGGCCTCTGTAACAACAATGATACTAGCACTGGCTGTGGAGGTGTAAGACCAACAGCACCAGCACACAGGAGGGCTGCTAGCACAGATTCTTTGATCTGCTTTTCTAAGGAAAGCAACTTTAAGGGGTTTACGATGTCACTTTAATTAAACACACATATATCATTCACTTAGTTCAAGGGAAAAAGTCGGAACCCTGAACTTCAGAGAAAATACAAACAGAAATTACAAGCAGAAATTATATAAACAGAGCAATTAACACAAATCAGCAGACAGGGCTTCTGTGTGTCCATAACAACAGTTACAATACATACCAATAGTTACAATACATAGTTATCAGAGAGAGAAGGACCAACATCTGGGTTTTCAAAGCTGGGGGCTCCTTAAAGGCTACCCAGAGTCTCATCTGGCCAAATCACACTAACACTCCTCCAATGAGTGAGCCCCACAGCAAAATGCTAACCTCAGAGCATATATATACTTATTCAGGGTCAGAGGGCATCACAACCATGTGACTCAAACTCATATGACTTAGGCTTTCTTGTGACTTAAGCAAGTCATCAAAGACTCTTGATTCAATCAAAGACTCTTGCTTGAAACAAAGGCAGGACTCAATCAAAGGCACTTGACTGCCTTAGTGCTGCACATTCCAAAAGAAAAAACAGTGAAAAGTCTCACTTTGCTTGCCATTATAGCCTCATTCGAATTATCTCGCGTAGGAAGGGAAGGAGAAAAGAATAAGAATTTTTTTTTGGAGGGAGGAAGGCAAGGCAATTGGGGTTAAGTGATTTGCCCAAGGTCACACAGCTGGTAAATATGTCAAGTGTCTGAGGCCAGATTTGAATTCAGGTCCTCCTGACTCCAGGGCCAGTGCTCTACTCACTGTGCCACCTAGCTGCCCCAAAAGAATAAGCATTTATAAAGCACCAACTATATGCCAGGCATTGTGCTAAACACTTTTTACAAGTATTATCTCATCTGATCGTCACAACAACCCTTCGAAGTAGGAGATGTAATTATCCTCATTTTACAGTTGAGCAAACTGAGGCAAACAGAAGCTAACTAATATAGCTAGAAAGTGGCTGAAGTTGGATTTGAACTCAGGTCTTCTTGACTGCAGGCCCAGCACTCTATCCACTATGCCATTAGTTTAACCCTCAGCATACTGGAAATACTTAATACTCTCCCTGATACATGCCTCATTCCCTTAGGAACCTCTTCTGATCTCTGCTAATCTGAAATAAAACAAAAAAAGGAAGCAAACAAACCCATCTCAACTAATACTTGCTAAGGTGCATTAGTTGTTTAATGTGTCACTCCCAAGGCCAGATATTTCCATTTTCTTAGAGAATTTCTAGAAATAATCCTTTACCTTAAGGGATGCTTCCATGCCTCCCTGGCTCTGAAAACTCATCAATGTGGATATTCCTTTCAGTGCCTCAGATTGTAGCCCAAGGAACAATTGTTAAAAATATACTAAAAGAATGAATCTTTAATGCAGAGAAGAGATAGTTTCAGGCATGGGAACCATTCTCAGGTTCTTTTAAATTTCACTAAGAAGAGAAGAGAAAAACCCTATTTGATTATTGTTTGGAATACTTAGTATTTTCTTAAGTTTCAGTTTCCAGTGATGTCAAACTTAGGGACATTTCTGACCTAAGAGCAACAACTAACTAAACTTTCCCTAAGTGTCCTATATTAACTTTTCTCTGTCATTCAGTTTATGTCCTTAATTCAGATGTCATTCATTATCAAGACTGTTCTTTTTTATCAGCTGTTCAGGTACTTGGGAAATGACAATAAATTCACCAAGCAG
Source organism: Trichosurus vulpecula (assembly GCF_011100635.1). Classification (NCBI taxonomy): domain Eukaryota; kingdom Metazoa; phylum Chordata; class Mammalia; order Diprotodontia; family Phalangeridae; genus Trichosurus; species Trichosurus vulpecula. Next base: position 315,900,528 of record NC_050574.1, on the reverse strand, counting down.
CCCGTTTTATTAAGAAGGATTGTCCTTTTTTATTGAATGAAAATCTCTACCTGTCCATCATTACTAATGTCTTCTTTTTTTCCAATGTCAATCTTCCAGATCCATATTGCTCCCCCCATATCTACCACAAGGGAAATGGCCAAATATTATATTTGCATCAATTTCTAGCACCTGCCAATGTCTATAAAAAACACTGTAGAATGCTAAAAGTCACAGGGCCCACTACATTGGGAAAATATATTGAAATATATTACCTGAAAGCCAAATTAGTAAGAAAATAGGGACTGCTCAATCTTAACTAGAACACAGAAAAATACTCATTAAATCAGACTAATTGAAGGGAAAACTAGTCTGATTCAGTGCAAAGTAATTATAAGATATTTTAAAATAAAAAACAATTTCCATTTGTAGAGTGCTTTATAATTCTGAAGGGGTTTTATAGATATCTTATTGGAGATTTACAACATCATGTAGTTGGGGAGGGGAAGAGACTCTATTAATGAGGACAAGTGTCCAGATTGATCAAATTATTTGTAAGAATATAGATTATAGATTTATAGCTGGGAAAAAGGTTACTTAACCCAACACTTTTATTTTACAAATAAGGAATTTGAGGCCCATACAGGCAAAATTACTTGCCTAAAGTTACACCAGGATTCAAACCCAGGTCTTTTGACCCCAAATCAAGGAGCTTTCCCAGCACACCATGATGCCTTTTCTTCAAACTCATAAGATCATAGAGCTGAAAAGGAGCTCAGAGGACATCTAATCCAAATTCCTCATGAGGAAACTGAGGCTCAGCTAGGTTAAATGATTTGCCCAGGGTCACGCAACGAATAAATATCAGAGGTGGGATTTGATCCCAGGTCTTTCTGACTCTCAGTCCATCATGTTATCTACTACACCACAGTGTTCAAAGACACATTTCAAGTTATTTTCAGAATCAAGGGTAAAATGCAGATATCTGGATTGTAAGTCCTATTTTCTTTTCACTGTGTTGTATTTTCTCCTCTAGCAGTTTTATTAATTCAAGAGTATACATTAGGTCAAACTTGGTTAATGAAATGTCACAAAGCAGTAGTTCTTGTCAGGGTGGGTAGGGGGTGGGGAACATTACTTTCAATAATAGGTAAGAATTCATGTAATTCTCATTAAAGAGCAATACGCATTTAACAGTTTTTAAAATTGGGTATCTATATCTATGTCTTTTATCTCTAATCTCTTCCTCTTCTCTATATCTAATCTCTATCTCTTCTCTATCTTTATCATGTCTACCTCTATCACTGTCTAACACACACACACTCTCTCCCCTCCTTTCTCTTTTTCTCTCCCTCTCTCTCCTCTCTCTCGCTCTCTCTGTCTCTGTGTCTCTGTCTTTGTCTCTCTGTGTCTCTATCTCTCTGTCTCTGTATCTCTGTCTGTCTGTCTGTCCTTCATCTATAGAAGTACATGGCAATAAAGCAAAGTGAAGAGAGAGCTGGTTTCAGAGTCAGGAAGTCCTGGGTTTAAGTTCAAGGCCTTCTTTGACCCACACTGGCTGTGTGGACAAGTCACTAAACCTCTCAGTGCCCTCAGGTAATTCTCTAAGACTATAAATTGTACAGCAAATGCTGTTCTACATTGGTAGAGATGTTTTCTTCCTCAAATGCTACCTAGACAAATGAAATCACAGGTCTGGATGTACATACATGTGAACATATAGTTGTGTGTGTGTATATATCTATATCAATAACTATTATATGTATACATTTATGTCATAGACACATATGGATATGTGTATGCACATGTACATCCAGCCTAGACTTTTGTAATAGCAACCTATTTTGTCTCCCTGTCTGAAGTACCATCTCTAATTTGTTTGCCAGACAGTTTCAAAAGGAATTTCCCTAAAGCGCAGCTCTAACCAGATTGATACTCTGTTCAACTCCAGGTGCTTCCTATTGCTTCTAGGATGAAATACAAGCTCCTTTGGCTTTTAAAATCCTAAACAATCTGGCTCCAACTTACTTTTTTCAGTCTTTTAATGTTATATACAGTCTAGGAGTCAGTTAAATGCCTGACTTCCTTGCTATTCTTCACAAATGATGGTCTATCTCCCCTCTCTGAGCTTTTGCCTAGGCTTGCTTGTCCTCATGCCTGACATGCACTGTTTCCTCTCCCCTGCCTCTTAGAATCCCTAGTTTCCTTCCAAGCTTAGCTCCAGCATGACTTTCTTCATGGGGTCTTTCCTAATCCTCCCAGCTACCAGTGCTTGTCCTCAATTACTTTGCATGTATTTTGTATATGTATATGTTGTCTCCCTTTAGGAACATAGGATTATGGATTATAAGACAGAGGGACTCTATTTATCTCTGTCTTTGTGTGCCCAGGGCCTAGCATAGTGCTTGGCATGGAGCATTTATAAGTATTAGTTGAACAATTAATGCATCCCAGCCCACACCCCCCCCCCCACCCTACTGAAGTCCCCGAAATCTGTTTAAGGAATTTAAACATTCCAACCTATGATTTGTTTATAATGCTAATTTGCTTTAACATTTCTCCTTCTCTTTTTTTTTTAAGTTAGAGCAAAGGTAAACATTAGTTTACCATGAGCTAAAATTATCCCAAATGACAGAATTTATTTTTCAAAAACATGCCTCTTTAAACATGTAAACTCCAAGAGAAAAGACTAGTGAAATCTGTCTTTTTTTTTGTTGTTGTTCTTCTACATCCTGGGTGAATGGCTTCTCCTTTTGTCTGGGTATCTATCATATTTGACAGAATTCATTTATATGTCTTGGCATGATGTGTGCTGCCAGTTTGGAAATTCTCTGAATCTGAGGCTTTAGCTTCTATAAATTAAATCATTCCTCACACTATAACATCCAAGCTAATAATAATGATTATAATGATGCTTCAAGGTTTGCAAAGCACTTTGCTTACATTATCTCATCTGATCCTTGCAACAACCCTGGAAGGTAGGTGCTGTAATTCTACCCACTTTACAGATGACAAGCCCAACCTAGTCAAAAAGAGATTGTAGATGGCGAGGTCTTCCTGAGCGGAACTCAGAATTAAGCAGGACAAGAGTGAGCTAGATTCCTTTAGGGAGATTTTAGATTTATTTTAGTGACTCTAAACTTCTCTCCATGACAAAGGCCCATCTTTTAACACCAATATTCTTTTGATAATATTGTATGGCTGTGAATCACAGAACATGGCCAACTTCAAAGACTTGAAGTTGAAGATGGAGGCAATGGAGAAGGGCATGTGGGTGTGAGCAGGTGGTAACACATTACAAACAAGACACAGGAGAAAAGTTTTTAAAGTACGTTATTAAAATGTGATGAAAAATGGGCTCATTATGTAACAAGACTAATGAATAAACTAATAGATATTCTAAATATTCCATTAAAATTTTATTAATATGAAGAGAACTTGAGGAAGACATCCAGCATATTGGATAGACCCTCTGGATTGGATGGAAAACTCATTGGAGACAAGGATGAGAATCACTTAGGATGGGCTATTGAGTATCTTTAGTACCTAGAAAAGATAAGCCAGATTTCTTTGGATACCTTGGCATAGAGCTAAACCTGAAGTAGCAGTTTGGATATAAAGGCCAATAAAAAAACCATTAGCCCATCTGTAAAAATGATAGTTCTACCCCCCTTTTCCACCCATGCCACACTTGAGACACCAAGTCAGAAAGGTACCCTATAGGCAATCATAAATGGGGAGCAAGCTGCATGACTAGAAGGAATATATCCAGGAATCAGAAATCCATTGGAATACTGGGGTATCACTTATATAAGTCTGTGATACTTTGAGGTACCTGTGATCTCAATAATGTGGGTACTGTCTCTATAGGTACAAACTGTAATCCATTCATGTCCTCTCTTCCTGAGTGATTCTTGTCCCAAGTTCTAACATAAGTCCTCCGCAGGGGATTCACCCCAAATGTGGCGGACTTTTGTCTAGTTCGCCTGGCATTGAATGGATATCCATAGACAATATAGGCTATCAACTAGCCTAACTCTCTTTTTGGTCTTACATATCTCTGATAACATTCTATACTTGCATTAGTCACCCTGAAAAATTAGTTTACTTAATATGAGGGAAACATAGTTACCATGGCAATAACCAATATTTCTTTCCCTCACTGAGGATCTTACTGTTCTTAATATTAAGTTGTCTTGCATTGCTATAGAGATTTTCAATCATGCACTGCTGTGCTAGGATGGACAAACATAAGAAACTTCAGCAAGTTAGAAGAGCTTTAATTTTTATTAGGAGGAAATGGAAATGTATATACATTTTTTTTTCAATTCTCCAGAAGCATTTTGCAGTTGATTTCCCAGACTTTGTGCAATTACTTGTTAATAAAAACATGTTTTAATATGCTGGCAGGAAATTGATACTATTTCCAATCTTTGCCATGAAACAAATGAAATGTAGGGAGAAATTGAGCTCTCTCATTTCTGAAATGGAAAATGGATTTTTTAAAGTTCAGATCATTACCAAGTGTAATTTTCTTATAATAAGTTTAACACTGACCTTGTGCCATTACCTGTGTGATGCAAAACTTTTCAGGGAGAGGAATGTTATTTCTCAAAGAATGTGTATATTCTCAAAGATCTCTGGGTTCTCAGCAATGAAGATGCCCAATGATTATGGAATCATTTGATGGGAGTTGATGGGTCGAAAAGATAACACAGTGAGGTTGGTTTCCATCCTAAAGAAATATGAACGGCATAGTTTCCATACAGCCGTTTATATTTAGCCAGTTCTCTTCATTAAATATACTTAGCCAGTGGACAGTGGGATGGATGTCCTTATATGTTCTCTTCATTTACTTGGGAAAAGTGTTGGAAAGTTGGATAATATTTTATTTTTCAAATAAGGCAAGATAGGCAGCATGGTGAAGTGGAAGGAATAGTAATCCAGAAGGCAAGAGCCCTTGGCTTTTGTCCTGGCTCTGCCATTAACTAGTTACATTACCTTGGGTTAGTCACTTTCTCTCTGGGCAACAGAGTTTCTTCTTCTGCAAAATGATGCAGCTGGACTAAGGTTCTGCCTACCTGAAAGATTTTATAGAGGTGGAACCAAGATGGCAGAATAAAGCAGGGACTTGCTTGAGCTCTCCCTCAAACCCCTCCAAATATGTGTAAAAATGCCTCTAAACAAGTTCTGGAGTTATAGAACCCACAAAATGACAGAATGAAACAAATCTCCAGCCCAAGACAACCTGGAGGCTGACAGGAAGGGTCTATTGTACCAGGCTGGGAGCAGAGCACAGTCCAGCATGGGCCATGCTGGCACAGACAGGCTGAAGCAGGCCTCAGGGCACTGACTCACTGGCAGCTGTGGTGGTTTCCAGACTTCTCAACTCACAAATGCCAAAGACAAAGTAGAAGGTCAGTGGGGAAACTGTTGGACCTAAGTGAGAGAAAAGCTCTATCTGGCCGCAGCCCTGGTGAGGCACAGGTGGTAGCAGTGGTGACAGCAGCAGCAGTGGTTGCTTCTGAAGCTCCAGGCCCACAGATGGTGGGGGGATGAAGCAGCTGATCAGAGGGGGAATGCAGGGATCTCTTTGCTGGCACTGAAGTGGGATTCTCTTACTTTGTCCTGCTTGGATCTGAGTCGCAGTCTTGGGTGGTAGTCCTGGGGTGAGGAGGAGTGCTGGCATGGCAGAGCTCGTGGTGGCTGTGAAGAGGGAATCCTCCTTACAGTTCCAAGGCAGAAAAGAGTGCTTGAGGTCACTCGCAGACCAGAGCATAGGCCAGGAGAGGAGTAAACACCTCTCCTTGGATCATACCATCTTAGAAGAACTGAAAATTTACAGGTGCCTAGAAATATTTCTGAAAACAGCTGTGCAAAACCCTTGAAACTTGGGACAGAGCACTCTCCACTGTGGAAGCAGAGTCCTACCTTGACAAAGAGCTCAAAAGTCAAGTAATTGGCTGGGAAAATGAGCAAATAGGGTAAAAAATCAGACTATAGAATCTTACTTCAGTGACAAAGAAGATCAAAACATACAACCAGAAGCAGACAACAAAGTCAAAGAGCCTACATCCGAAGCCTCCAAGAAAAATATGAATTGGTCTCAAGCCATGGAAGAGCTCAAAAAGGAGTTTGAAAGTCAAGTAAGAGAAGTAGAGGAAACGCGGGGAAATGAAATGGGAGTGATGCAAGAAAAATCATGAAAAACAGTCAAACAGCTTGCTAAAGGAGACCCAAAAAATACTGAAGAAAATAACATCCTAAAAAAATAGATTAACCCAAATGGCAAAAGTGGTTCAAAAAGCCAATGAGGAAAAGAATGCCTTAAAAAGCAGAATTGGCCAAATGGAAAAGGAGTTCCAAAAGCTCACTGAAGAAAATAATTCCTTAAAAATTAGAATGGAGCAAATGGAAGATAATGACTTTATGAGAAATCAAGAAATTATAAAACAAAATGAACAGAATGAAAAAATAGAAGACAATGTAAAATATCTTATTGGAAAAACCACTGACCTGGAAAATAGATCCAGGAGAGATAATTTAAAAATTATTGAACTACCTGAAAGCCATGATCAAAAAAGAGCCTAGGCATCATCTTTCAAGAAATTATCAAGGAAGACTGCCCTGATATTCTAGAACCTAGAGGGTAAAATAGAAATTGAAAGAATCCACTGATTGCCTCTTAAAAAAGATCCCAAAAGGAAAACTCCTAGGAATATTGTAGCCAAATTCCAGAGTTCCTAGGTCAAGGAGAAAATATTGCAAGCAGCCAGAAAGAAGCAATTCAAGTATTGTGGAAACATAATCAGGATAATACAAGATCTAGAAAATTATGCACTAAGGGATCAAAGGGTTTGGAATATGATATCCTGGAGGTCAAAAGATCTAGGATTAAAACCAAGAATCACCTACCAGCAAAACTGAGTATAATACTTCAGAGGAAAAAATGGATATTCAATGAAATAGAGGACTTTTAAGCATTCTTGATGAAAAGACCAGAGCTGAATAGAAAATTCAACTTTCAAATAAAAGAATCAGGAGAAGCATGAAAAGGTAAACAGGAAAGAGAAATCATAAGGGACTTATTAAAGTTGAACTGTTTACATTTCTACATGGCAAGATGATATTTGTAACTCATGAGACCTTTTTCAGTATTAGGGTAGTTGAAGGGAATACACACACACACACACATGCACATACATACATACATATATATATATGTATATATGTATATATAGAGAGGGGGGGGAGGGAGAGGGCACAGGGTGAGTTGAATATGAAGGGATGATATCTAAAAAATAAAATTAAAGGGTGGAGAAAGGAATATATTGGGAAAAGGAGAAAGGGAGAGACAGAATAGGGTAAATTATCTCACATAAAAGTGGCAAGAAAAAGCTGTCACAATGGAGGGGAAGAGGGGGGAAGTGAAAGGGAATGAGTCAACTTTACTCTCATCTGATTTGGCTTAAGGAAGGAGTAATGTACACATTCAATTGGGTATCTTATCCTACAGGAAGGTAGGGAGGAAGGGGATGGGGGGGAGATGACAGAAGGGAGGGGAGATTGAGGGAGGGAGTAGTAAGAAGCAAACACTTTTGAAAAAGGACAGGGCCAAAAGAGAGTATAGAATAAATGGGGGCAGGATAGGATGGAGGGAAATATAGTTAGTCTTTCACAATATGACTATTATGGGAATGTTTTGCATAACTACACATGTATAACCTATACTGAATTGCTTGCCTTCTCAATGAGAGTATGTGGGGAGGGAAGAAGGGAAATAATCTGGAACTCAAAGTTTTAAAAACAAATGTTAAATATTGTTTTTACAGGTACCTGGGAAATAAGATATTCAGGCAATGGGGTACAGAAATCTATCTTTCCCTACAAGAAAGTAAGGAGGAAGGGGATGTAGGGTGTGATAGATGGGAGGGCAGACTGGGGGAAGAGGTAATCAGAATGCATGCCATCTTGGGGTGGGGGTTAGGGAAGAGATGGGAAGAAAATTTGGAACTCAAAATCTTGTGGAAATTAATGTTGAAAACTAAAAATAAAAAATTAATTAAGAAAAGATTCCATGGATTCCTATGTCATCAAGACACTGGGTGCTTTGTGACAACATTTTTGGTGGATCATGCTATCCTGATTCCCCCAGTCTTCCTTCTTACCAATCTTTGACACTTTCTGATTAATAATTGGGATAGGGACTGGGCCTGGGGTTTTATTAGTATAGTGAATTCCTAGGTGAGTTAGATTCCTCTACTCATGCAGGTTGGCATGTTCTCTGCATCTTATCAAGGTCAAGTTAATTGCCCAGGGTCACACAGTCAGTATGTGTCAAAGGCAGGAATTGAATTCAGGACTTCCTGATTTCAAATAAGAATATTTAGTAGGCCATGTTATCTCTCTGATTGATAAGGATGATGATGATGGTGGTGGTGGTGGTGGTGGATGATGGTGATGATGATGATGACAGCTAGCATGTGTATAGTGTTATAATGTTTACAAAGCAATTTCCATTTGTCATTTTGTTTAACCCTCACAATAACCTTCTCAAGTGTTATTATTATTTCCATCTAAGAGAAGAAGAGGCTGATGATGGGGGAGTTTAAATCATTTACTCAGGATGATACAAATGGTAAGGATCTCAGACAGGATTCATACCCTTATCTTGATTCTTAATTTCTGTACACAATCCACTATGTCACTCTGTGTGTGTGTGTGTGTATGTGTAGTGTGGTTGGGGATGAGAAGCATTAATATTTGTTTTATTGTCTAGTTTCATGTATATCTTAGCCTTATCTCTCTCCAAACTCTTCTCAGCACCCTCCCTAACCCCAATACATCATGCGTACCACTCCTGATAGTACAAAAACATAATTTTCATCCTGTTACTCCCCTACTCCCTATTGACCTCACTCTCCACCATAGATCATCTGTTCTCACATAATGATCTGTTCACTGTCTCTGATTTTTCTCATCCCGTATTTTTTCTTCTTTCTTTGCTTACACTATTCCCCCTATTGCAAATGAACTACCTTATCTTGAGTAATTCCTGTCAATCTTTCAAGCTGATTTGCAGCCTCACCTCCTCTTTTAATTCTTTCTTGGCTACTCCAGTTGGCTCTAATCTTTCCCTCTTTTTAAATCCTATAGAATTGTGCAAGTCTTTCCATGTTTTCCGAAGATCAGCCTGCTCATCATTTCTTATAGCACAGTAGTATTCCATCACAATCACAACCATAACTTGTTCAGTCCTTCCCCAACTGATGGGCATCCCTGCATTTTCCAGTTCTTTGCCACCAAAAAGAGAGCTCTGTCAACATTTTAGAACATATAGCCTCTTTTCCTTTTTCCCAGATCATCTTTGGAAAAAGACCTAGTAGTGGTATTGCTGGGTCAAAGGGTATAGGTGGTTTAATAACTCTTTGAGCATAACTCCTGATTGTTCTTCAGAACTCTTGGATCAGTTCATAATTCCACCAACAAAGAATCAATGTCCCAATTTTCCACATCCCCTCCAACATTTGTTGCTTTTCCCTTCATTTTAGCCAATCTGATAGGTGTAAAATGATATCCTAAGGTTGTGTTAACTTGCATGTCTAGTCAATAATGATTTGGATTGAGTCTATACCTTACATGTCACAAATAAGACTTGTAATTTTTTTTTATAGACTGACAGGATTTGAAGCATCTCCAGAGGTTCCATTCCATGCTGTACCCAAACAGGAATCCTTTATATAACATCCCTGATAAGTGGTCATTTACCTCCAGTGTTGGAGAATTTCCTACTCCTCAGGCAGGCCATTCCATTGGGGACAGTTCCAGCTATTAGGAAGACTTTTTAGCTTCACAAGTTGTTGTTATTGTTGTTGTTGCTTCTGTTTTGGCCAGAAGTCCTGAGGGTCTTCCTCCTCCCAGATTAGCTTCACAAATGCTTCCCTGCTGGAGGAAAGTAGGTATAGCGTTACCATTTCTATTCGACAGATGAAAAAACTAAGGTTCAGTGACTTGTCCGGTGAGATGATAAGGTCGCTGAAGGTGGGAACCATCCATGATACTTCATTGTATCTCCTATAGAACTTAAGGCAGGGGTGAGGACACTATATGGGCTCAATAAAGATTATTCAATTTGTACTCAGAAGTGGAAATGTTTCCTTGGGATTTCCACCTTCTTCTGAGGCAGCACAATAAGGTGAATCACACAGTAGACTTGGAGTCCCATCGATCCATCAATCGACATTATGAAGCACATACTACCTACCAGGCATTGTGCTAAGCACTGGGGATACAAAAAGAGGCAAAAGTTAGTCCTTTCCTTGAAAGAGATTGCAATTTAATGGGGGAGACAACATGCAAACAAATATATACAAAGTCAACTATATTTAGAATAAATAGGAAATAATTAATAGAGGGAAAGCCCTAGAATTAAGAGGGGTTGAGAAAGGCTTCTGAAGAAGATGGGATTTTAGTTGGGACTTAAAGGAAGCCAGGGAGGTCAGCAGTTGGGTTGTTCAAATTCTGCCTCTGACACTTATTAGCTGTGTGCCTAAGAAATCTGTGCCTCACTTTCCTCACCTGTAAAATGAGAATTGTGGGCTTGATGACCTCTAATGTCCCTTCTAGTTCTAAATCTATGATCATATTATCCTAGAAGTTCTGTTACTTCAGTTTGATACCTCTCTTTCATTTGATAATGCAATTCGATAAATATTTGTTATTTGACTATTGTGGACAACCCACTGTGGTAGGAGTTGCTAGGAATACAAATCCAAAAATGAAAGAGGCTCTGTTGGAGGGGGTGAGGGATACCACATGCAGAAAGATAGTAAATACAAGCTAAATTGAGGCAGAATGAAGTACTTACAATTAGCAGAATTAAGGAAGTATTCATAGAGGATGTAATGGTTCAGCTGGACCTTGAAGGAATATGAGACTTATGAAATTAAAGAAGAGAGTGTTATGTCCCATCTACCCATCCTATATCATTCAGCTTCCCATTTTACAGTAAGAGAAAATAAGATTCTGCAGCAATATCACTCTACTTCCTCCATATACCTTTTCTAATGAATCTAGATAACTGATTTCTCATCTTCTTGACAGACCATAGCACTCATTATACCATACATTGTGGGCACTTAGATTCAGATACGCAATTTATTGGGTGCTTATATATATATATATGTATATATATATACATATATATATGTATATATATGTATATATATATACATATATATATATTTTAATTTTTTTTTCCTTTGGAGGGAGGAAGGCAGGGCAATTGGTGTTAAGTAACTTGCCCAAGGTCACACAGCTAGTAAGTGTGTCAAGTGTCTGAGGCTGGATTTAAACTCAGGTCCTCCTGACTCCAGGTCCAGTGCTGTGCTCACTGTACCACCTGGCTGCCCAGGTGCTTATATTTTTAAAGGTCGTAGGAGCATAGATTTAGAGCTTGAAGGAAAATTAAAGTTCTCTTGGCTTCAACTCCTTATTTTATAGATGAAGAAACTGAGGCCCAGAGTGCTGAAGTGACGTATCTATGGTTACACAGCTTGTAAATTCAGAATCAAGATTCAAATGAAGATCTTATTCCAAATCCAGTGCTCTTTCCACTAGCCCATGCTCAATTCCAATCCCAGGAGTAGCCCTTGCTACAGGATTTACCATGCCAGGTCAATAGATAGTCAAGTGGAAACATCATTGGAATTGAAATCAGAAGGTCAGTTCTGATACTGAGTAGCCTTGTAGTCTTGAGCAAGTTATAGGTTCATAGGATTTAAATCTATTATATAAGTTCCCATACCATACCCCTGCTTGACTCCACCTTGATTAAACAGATGATTGTCAATCTTAGGGGGGATTAAAAGAGGAATAGTGTTTAGAATGAAGAAGATGGTAGTTTTACTGTATGCTGCCCTGGTTCTTTCACATTATGTTCAGTTCTGGGCTTCATATTTTAGGATAGACATTGATAAGAAGGAGGATGTTGGTGTTGGGGGAACAAGGGACCACTCTACATAACAGTTACTTGAAAAAAGTGGAAATGTTTATCCCTGAGAAGAGAAGAGTTAGGAAGCACATGATGGGAGTCTTAAAATATTTCAAGGACTGTCATATCCCAGAAGGCTTACACATGTCCTGCTTAGCCTCAAAGGACAGAACTAAGAATGATGGGTGAAAATTACAGAGATGCAGATTTAGATTCTAGGGCAGCTAGCTGGTGCTGGGCCTGGAGTCAGGGAGACTCATCTTCCTTAGTTCAAATCTGGCCTCAGATACTTACTAGTTGTGTGATCCTGGACAAGTCTCTTAACCCTGTTTTCCTCAGTTTCCTCATCTGTAAAATGAGCTGGAGAAAGGAATGGCAAACCACTCAAGTATCTCTGCCTGGAAAATCCCAAATGGGTCACAAAGAGTCACACATGACTGAAAAATGATTGAACAAAAATTTAGATTCTATATAAATGAAAACTTGTTTATTTTTGGAGAGACTCTGAAGTGAGGAATGGACTGCCTTGAGATATTCTTCACTGGTGATCTTCAAATGGAAGCTGCATAATTTTACTTGTTGGGGATCTTGTAGAAAGGAGTCTTACTCTGGTCTGGGTTTAAACTGAGATTAACTCAGAGGCCATTGCAATTCTGAGACTCTGTGATCATTTTTTTTCCTCAAAATGTATAAACTCCTTAAGTCTAGAGACCATGTTTTTTATCTAGTCCCTCCATAGCGCCTAGCAATAAAGGCTTCTTGACTTGAGTTCACATACTAAACCCAACTTCTTCCTCTTGCTTGATTTTTGGACTATTTTAATTAATGATATCCTGTTACATTTATTACCTGTGACACTCTTGGATCACACACGCATTTTTATATAAAGGCATACTTTTTTGCTAGAATTAAAACTTAGAGCAGCTACTTGAGCCACATGGCTTCACAACACATTGAGCATGCCTGGATATCCCCTCTCTTCTCCAATCTCTGTGAAGTCCCTAATGCTCTGAGTTCTCATTCAAACCTAGGATTATAAATTAATTGCTTCAAATCCTTAACCTAACACATGGCACTAGCCTCCATATTTATCGGAGAAACTCAATCATGTTTTGTCTTCTTACTGTATATATTTCCCCCAAATTGCTTGCTTTCTATTTGCAGAGGTTCTTAACTTTTTGTGTGTATATCATGGACCCCTTTGGCAATCTGGCAATGTCAGTGTACATACCCCTTCTCGGATTAATGTTTTTCAATGCATAAAATAAAATACATTGAATTACCAAGGAAACCAATTGTACTGAAGTAAAATTATCAAAATGTTAAGCAAAAATAAGTTTTTGGATCCCAGGTTAAGAATGTTTGCTTTAGACTAAATGGAAATTATCAAAAGAAAAATGAAAGTAAAATGCAAAAGTTTTAAAATCTGGAGCAAATGAGTCAGCCATAGTTGGTTGTGGTAGATTTTAAATCTCCATCCTCTTACCTTTTCTTCTGTGTCCTCTTTCTCTCCTAATAGGAACAGAAGCTCCTATACAATTTTTATAAATGAGAGCTCTTGAGCATTCTAAGTCTCAGAATGAACTAAGTTAGAGATGGAGTGAGGAGCAGAGAAAGTTGCAGGTCAGTCATATTATCCTTCTTTGCTGAAGGTAATCATCAATTCCAATTCTTGGCCATCCACCTAACGAATCTTGTCTGAGTCTGAGTCTGGGTCGGGCCCTGAAAGGGAAACCTGGAGGCTACTAACATGATCTCCTAAGCTAACACAATCTCTTTTACCACAATCTTTCCTAATGTGATCCATACACATTCTGCAAGATAGAGAACATCATCAAAAGCACCTTCTTCAGTACTGCTGGGACTGAATCAGTGTGCAGCCTCTGATAATGGCTCTCTTTATAGCAGATCTTCCCTGTAGCTATTCCAACTCCATATTTTCATATCATTTTTTTTAAAAAAATTTTTTTCAGTGAAAAAAGAAACAATTTTCTTTCTCTCCCACCTCTCTCTCCCTGAGTAAAAAAGAAAGACTTCATAACAAACATGCTTACTCCAGCAAAGCATATTACTATATTGCCCATGTCCAAAAATATATGTCTCAATCTGCACCTTGAGTACATCACTTGTGACATGATGTAAGTTGCATCGATCAGTTTCCATCTCTCTTTAGTGCCTGAAGATTCAAAAAGCAAAGGTAACCACTGTACATTCACTGTTCTTTCAGTAGGGGATTACATATATTTTTGTGTAGAGAGGCAATGGCAGATTGAATAGGTACAGTTCTTAGAGTCTGGAAAACCTGTGTTCAGATATTGCCTCTGATGGTACTTATCCTTTAATTCTCTCAGGCAACTCCCCTATTGAGTCATAGATAGAGAAGTATAGAGAGCTATCTGTATAGGTAAAAGGAATTCCTACCCAAGGAGTTCCCCATACTGATCTTTCGTCTAATTATGTACATAGGTATAAGACTGTAAGGATATTTAGATTATAGGATCAGGATAAATTTCTTTGTGTCAAGTTCTTTTTATGAAATAACCTTCACAATTCTTTTTTAGTTTGTTGGTAAATCATTTTCTAAATCCCAGTTATCAGTGCCAAAAGAGGAAATGGTCAAGGTCATGGCTGTAGAAAAACAGACTACCCCCCTTCCATCAGCCTTTCATGAAGGGATTTCTGCCACACAAGTCAAATGCTGGTATAAACAACCAATATGTTGTCCTTCTATAGCTGGCAGAGCCTATAACCTGATCTGATAGAGATTGATTGTCTTGGGGCTATTTTCCCTTCCTGAGTTGAGATCTTTTGAATTAGTCCAAATAGTCACTTGAAAGTACATTGTAGAAAACAAACAAAGTCACTGCAGCCTTAGAAATATGTGACTCCTTTGTTCAGCTGAGGAATGTTTTTAGCTCTAGAAACCAATCAATTATAACTTGTTCCAAGGTGAAATATTGGCCATCAACACAAAGCTATTGCTGAGGATAGCCTGGAGACAAGGATTTCTTCTGGAAATCCTAGCCATGCCACTAAAAAAGTAATTTCAAGACATGCCAGTTTTCTGCTTTCAGTGATGAGGAATGCCAAGGATGGAGTGCATAGAATCATAGGGTCTTTGATCTGGGAGGGACCAATGAAGCCAACTAGAGCAATGTCAAATTCAGATTTGAGAAGAACAAATCCACTTTGAGTTCTTCTTGTCTATATCTTGGGGTTTGCAGTTTTCCTGTAGGTACATTGGACAGTCCATAAAAATCTATTAGTGCTGGAGAGATTAGCTTTTTTCAAGGGTTATTGATGTAGTTCATCACTTATACAGCCCGCAATAAAATGCTTGATGCCTTAACATATTACTGAGAAAGCAAGGTTTATGGACTATATATGGGCTGGTGACTGGTAAACCAAAGGGAAAAATCAGAAAGAAATGCTTGGCTGGAATTGAATCATGCCATGAATCCATTCACTTTTAGCTAAACAGATAGGTGTTTCATTAAGCATTTTCTATGGGTAAAACACTAGTCCTTGGGAGGAGATAGGACTAAGGAATATAAGGATAACTGAATAAATTTAGGGCTAGAAGGGGTCTTAGAGATCATTGAGCTCAACCACCTGTTTTCACATGAGAAGACCGAGACTCAGAATTTGGTGATTTCCTAGAATAACACAGCTAGTAAATATCTAAGGTGGTATCTGAACCTGGATCTTCTTGACTCCAAATCCAGCAATCTATCCACTATGGCTATGCCATGACAAGATGGGATTGAAAAGTAATAGTGCTCACATAGTGCTATAAATGTCACAGGCACTTAAATGAATGAATGAATGAAAGTGAATGGCAGATGTATATTTGTAAAATTGTAGTAATATTGGAACTCAGGATAGTAGTCTATTTAGTATGATTTTAGGCCCCTCTGTGCAAAAATATCTCCTTTTATTATGTCTGAAATTGTGTTGCTCAAGTTATGATTTTAGAATCTTCAGCCTATAAAGGACCTTCAAGATAGAGATTTCATTGGTTTAGAGATAGAAGGCACCTTATTGGTCATCTTGCCTAATCCTCTTATTTTATAGATTAGAAAATTGAGGCCCAGAGAGGTTAGCTAACCTGCCCAAGGTCACCTAGGTGGAAGGTGTCTGAGTGAGGATTTGAACCCAGGTCCTCGAACTCCAAATCCTTTCCACTGTTCTATGATACCTAGATCAGCTAGTCCAACCTCTCACCCCACACTAGAATTCCTTTCCCAACATTCCTGGAAGATGGTTATCTAGGCTTTATTTGGATATTTCCAGTGATAGAAAATTCACTATTTAACAAGGAGGCCCTTGTTGGACAGCCCTAATTGTTAAGATTATTTCCCTTTTTCTCTCAGCTGCTGGGGAAACTTAAAGTCCATTACAACGTCTAATCCTATTTCTTCTTTTGAGCCATGCTTGCTTTTTATAATTTTGCAATATTCACTTTTTTGGTGGTTGTTTTTTCCTTTTATATTGTTATAGTTATTGTGTGTACTGTATTGTTGGCTCTGCTTACTACACTCTGCATCAGTTCATGTAGATGTTTCTATAATTCTCTGTATTCATCATTTATTATAGCATAATGATATTCTATCACATTCATATACTGTAATTTGTTTAGCCATTCTCTAATCAATGGCCATCTGCTTTGTTTCTAATTCTTTGCTATTATAAAAAGTGCTGCTATAAATATTTTGATGTACATGAAGACTTTCTTCTTATCAATGGCCTTCTTGTGCTATAAACATAATAATAGCATTTCTGGGTCCAAGAGTATGGAAGCACTTTGAATCTTAAATGTGAATAAGATTATCAGATGCATCTTCCTGGACAGGGAACTGCAGGTCAGGAGAGCACTGGATTCCTGAAGATTAGGAGTGTTGATAGTGGAAAAGAATAGAGAAAGGGGAGGTAAGGGTACCAAAGACACAAATAAACCATTTTCTTTCTTATAACAGGACTTTCTTGGACCCCATCCTGGAGAGAGTACTCTATTTGAAGTCAGAGGAGTTCAGTTGAATCTTAGCTCTGCCATTTTTTTGTGACCTGTGGCAAGTCAATTAGCTTTTATGGTCCTTTATAAAATGAGAAGGTTGAACTATGGTACCTTCTAGCTCTGGATCTATGATAATGCTTTCAATAATGAAGAATTCTTTACCTCACAAGCAGCTCATTCTGTTGTTGGGTGACTCGAGTATTACAAAAGGTTCACCAATGAAGTGGATTTCAACATGAGAGCCATAGACTGTTCGAGTTACAAGGGAACACTTATTCTACTGTTTCCATTCTGTAGATGAATAGACCGAGGCCCAGGGACAAAAGGGGAGAGCTCAGAATGAAAAGAAGGTCTACTTTGTGAATTGAATAATCTTTCTAATGCCAAGGACCCAAGTCACAAGGTTGTTGGGGGAAAGTGCTCTGTAAGCCTTAAAGATAGTTATTTTGATTATTATTTTTTACCACCAAATCAAAGTAAGGAAAGGCTAACACATGACAAGAAAAAAAAATTCCAAGAATTCAATGACTATAGCCTCCTTCTCCACCAAATCTCCTTTTGTGGTCAAACAAGTCACACGGATAAGGTGCATCTAGCTTTGAGCAAATCTGCTACTGTAATATCTCAAAGTATAATCTATATATATGTGGTGATAAGAGCTGAGGTTGTGATTCATTTTTCCAAAGGATTCTTTACTTTATGGAATATACCACAGGGCTTATTGACATAACAAACTCCTGTAGGGCATTCACTATGAGCAAGGGTTTATAAAAATTGGATTTACAGACAACTCCTTACCTTCATTCACACACAAGGGAATCTCTTACTTTATTTTAAAAATAAATTTTATTGATTTCTTTTGGTTTCATATCACTTATTTCCCACCATATATTCTTTCTCTCTCCCTTAATCTCCCAGGAAGCCATCTCTTATAGTGAAGAATAAAAAGAGTTTAAAAAAACCCTTAATAAAACTAATACAGTGAAAAAAAATTTGACATTATATACAGTGTTCCATATCTATTGTCCTACACCTCTGTAAAGATAGTAGAGTGGTTCTTTCTTATATTTATTCTTTGAGGTTATTTGGTCATTGTAATTTTGCATAATTCAGATTTTATTGCTTTGTTATTGTTCTTTCCAGTTACGTTGTTATAGTCATTGTGCATATTGTTTTCCTGGTTCTGCTCTTTTTGTGTCAGTTCACACAGGTCATCTACATGCTTCTCTGTATTCATCATATTCATAGTTTCTTTCAGCAAGGTGATACTCCACTATATTCATGCACTACAACATGTTTAGCAATTTTCCAGGTAATGGGCATCCATCTTATTCATAACCATTTGTTACAAAAAAGGTGTTATAAATATTTTAGAGTATGTAGAGCCTTTATTTTTAACAGTGACTTTCTGAGCATATATGCAGAGCAATAAGATCTCTGGATTAATGAGTATAGATATTTTATCACTTCCTGCACATTCTGAATTGCTTCCCAGAATGGTTTCTTTTTTACATTAGTTTGTACCACCACTACCAATAGTGTGCATTTCCACAACCCCTCCAATACTCCCTATTCTCATCATTTGTCATCTTTGTGCTTCCTCCCTCCCTCCCTCCATCCTTTCCTTCCTTCCTTCCTTTCTTCCTTCCTTCCTTCCTTCCTTCCTTCCTTCCTTCCTTCCTTCCTTCCTTCCTTCCTTCCTTCCTTCCTCCCTTCTCATAAAGAAACTTACAGACACAGGATTATGTTAGAGGTCATCTATTTCAATCTCTGGATGTTACAGATATGCAAACTGAAGACCAGAAAAGTAAAATGACTTGGCCAAAGTCATATATAATAAGTGAGCCAGGATTTGATCCCAGGTCTTCTGAAAACTGCTATGTTAGCTCTTTCCACTGAACCACACTGCCTCTAATCATTTAGGCCAACTACTTTCCCCAAGCATATATCCTTTCTACACAACCCTTAACAAGACCTCTCATATTAGAGAACTCACTATCCCTTAAGCCATTCCATACCATTTTCTGACAGCTGTAACAGGATATTTGTTTTTCTCCTATATTCTTATGTCTAGCTGAGACCTGCTTCTCTTTAATTCTCATAAGTATTTATTGAGTGTCTGTTCATATGCAGTGCCTTGAGAGGATTGTCTAATTTGTCTCAACTGAATTCCTCCAGGAAATATTGACTAACACTGAAGACAGATGAAAATGTCAGTGCCAATCCAGGGGACACTGAGCAACAGAGACATCGTAGCCAGATTTGCTGGGCTGTCTCTACAGGCATATTTATGAAGTAGGTAATTTTTTGAGATTGAAGCCCTCCCAACTTTTTTCTGTTCCTTCCTTCCCTGACTTGGTACTCCAGATGCCTCATATTTTCCTCTGGCTGAGCCAGGCGCCTCTTGTGGTGCTCCATCCAAGTCTACCTTCACTGAGCAATATTCTATGCCTTGGAGCTGTCTGCGCAATTTGTTCCCCATCAAAACTTTGCTGCCCAGTCTTACACACCCTCAAGTTCCTGCTTTTTATGAAGGGAATCTGGTATATTAACCTGCGTTGATGCAATAGTAGACGCTAATGGGCAAAGGTATTCTCTACTTGGTAACACATTTAGGTTAGCCAATTCAGTTCTACATTACCTCTACTCATGAATCATTTGCCCCCTTTGTCCTCCAGCTGCTCATGCCTTGCCAAACCTCAGCCCTGGATTGTTCTCACCATCCATCTGGTTTCTCCTCCTGATGTGCTGTTGAATGGAGATGAAGGAAATATTCAGACTAGTACATTATAAATTTATGTTATCAAACTTTGACCAGGCCCTCAATACAGCAAGGCAGTCTTTTTGTTGTTCCTTAGTTGATTCTGTATCTCACATTCTACAGAAGCTATTCAAAATCTTTTATTCTCTTTTCAAACTTCCCATACCACCCTTCCACCCCCCCACCTGCCCTCAGCTGAGGATGTTGAATCTTATTTTACTGAGAACACTGAGCCCATCAAATACAACCTCCATATTCTTTCCTCTTCATTTCAGAATCCTTTGATATGATCCTTCACTCTTCTTCTTCTTCTCCTTTTTCTTGTTCTCCTATGATGAAGTTGCCCTTTTCTTTGGTAAAACCAACCCATTCACATGTGCCCTTGATTATCCCATATTCTCCAGCAAATATCAACTTCAATCCTCCCTCCCACCCCTACCCACACTCTTTAATAGTCTGCCTCTCTCTGTTTCTCCCCAAATGCTTTCAAATATATCATTTCGCCACTCCTTAAAAAAACTTCACTATACTCTACCACCCCCTCAAACTATTGTCCTACATCTCTCTTCCCTTTCAGCCAAAGTACTAGAAAAAAGCTATCTATTATTGCTGCCTCCATTTCTTTTCCTCTTATACCTCTTTCACATTTGCAATCTGGTTTCTGGTTTCAGAATTCAATTGAAAGCTACCATCTTTCTAAAGTTACCAATGATTTCTTAAGTTTCAAATATGGTGGTTCTTTTTTTTTCAGACTTTATTCTTCTCAACCTATCTATTACATTTGGCACTATTAATCACATTGTTTTCTTGAATACCCTCTTCTTTTCAGGCTTTCATGACATTACTCTCCTCTCATTTTTCTGCTATCTGTCTAACCATCTCTCCATGTCCTGTATTGGTTCATTGTTCATAGCATGCTCTGTTCTAGGATTCCTACTCTTCTCTCTCACACTCCTTCTCTTGTTGACACATTCAGCTTCCATGGATTTAACTATCATTTCTATTCTAATGATTCTTAGATCCATATATCCATTCCCAGTTTCTTTCCTGAGCCTCAGCCCTGAATTACTTACTGGCTTTTAGAAATTCCAAACTGAATGTCCTGGAGATATATTAAACTCAATACATGAAAAACAAGCTGTTTTATCTTTTTCCCCAAACCAACTCTTTCTTCAAACTTCTCTATTTCTACCAAAGTCATCACCACTCGTGTAGTCTTCCAGGTTCTCAACCTTGGTATTACTCTCGACTGAGGCAGGGAACTTGCTGCCTCAAGGCCACATGTGGCCTTCTAGGTCCTCGGGTGCAGTCTTTTGACTAAGTCTGAGTTTTACAGAACAAATTCTTTTATTAAGGGGATTTGTTTTGTAAAGTTTGGATTCAGTCAAAGGGCTGCACTTGAGGACCTAGAAGGTTACATGTGGCCTTGAGGCCTCTGGTTCCCCACCCCTATTCTAGACTTTACTCTCCCTTGCCCCACATATGCAATCAACTATCAAATCTTTCCATTTCTACCTCCATGGTATCTCTCCCATCTGACCTCTTCTCTATACTCCTATATCAGCCACCTTAGTTCAGGCTCTGATTCTCTCTTACCTAGACCATTGTAGCAATTTCCTAATTGGTCCCCTTACCTCAAGTCTCTCCCCACTCTAGTGCCTCCTCCATATTGCTGCCAAAATAATTTTCCTCTAGTGAAGATCTGACCAAGTCACTCCCCTACTCAATAAACTCCAATGGCTCCCTGTTGTCACCGGAATCAAGTATAAACTCATCTGTTCATCTTTTAAAGCCCTTTGCAACTTTATTGCAACCTCTTTTTCCATTCTGATTGGAGATTGCTCTCTTTCCTAGATCACTCTGATATAACCAGACTGGCATTCTCTCTTTTCCTTACATTCTATGCTCCAGTTCCCATCCCTTTTGCCTATTCTCTGGCTGTTCTCTATGCCTGAAATGTACTTCCTTTTCTCTCTCTTAGAAACCTTGGCTGCCTTCAAGACACAGTTCAAGCAGCACCTTCTACCTGAAGCCTTGATTCAGCCTAATTCTTATTCCTCCAAGTGCTAGAATTCTCCCTCTCTAACTTCCTTGTATTGAACTAGTTTTTATTTATTCTTTTAAAATTTATTCTGTACATACTTAAATACATGCTTATTGTCTCACCTGTTAGAATGTAGGCTCCTTAAGTGTAGGGATTGTTTCGTTCATTGTATTTGTATCTATGGCACCTATCCTCATGATGTCATTGAAAACAACAACAGTGTTTGATAGTAGTAGGTGCTTAATAAATATTTGGGGATTATTTTACGTTTTAATAGCCTCCTTTAGACAATGCCTTGACTCAGAGGAGTGATCCAAGGGAAACTGAGGCCACCTGGCAGCCTATTTGGGAAGATTGTAAATGCAGAGGGATTGTGGACTCCCCTCACATGATCCTTGAAAGGCAGCCTCCTCTCTCCACACACACACAGGGATTTCTGCAAATGTGTTGAATTAGAAACTGTTAAAAGAACTCTTTGGTTCTTACACAAAGAATGGGTATGCTGCTCTGTAGCACCATGTTAATGATGAAGTTCATGAGGCTATCCAGGGAGCCATACTTTGTACCTGGCACTTTTAGGAGCAGTTGAGCACCTGCATGGAGAGGGCTCTGGCTGATAACAGCACAAGTCAGTAAAGCTGGAAGGCAGCTGGCTGGTGGGCATTGGCAGGAAGCTGTGAGTTATTACACTTGGCAAATCAAACAAAACTAACTTACTTGATTTAGCAGGTGTGGATTTTTTTTCCTGATTCTCTGTCTTAGATGAAGGTGATATGCTGAGGAATAGACAGATTTGATGGATCTGGGAATAAGTCAGTCACTGTGGCTGTAAGAAAGAGGGGCTGCATGACTTCATGGCCAATCCATCAAAGCTATGAGGGTGGAGAATCTACTTTTATCAGGTGTCCAATGAATCTTGTGGACACCTCCAGAAAATGAGGCCGGTTTGGCTTCGTTCCTGTCAAAGGAAATATGTGTCCAGGGCCCAGGCTCAGTGGGAAACAGCTGATAGAACAGAGGTTTAAAGGCTTAGTGGGTTCTAGGGTTGCACTCCATATCCAGCTCCTTGAAATCCAATGGGAGAAAGACTGAGCCATTCAACAGTACATGAAAATGGCCCCCTTTGCCACAAATCTCTTGACATTTAACAGAAAAAAAATGAATTATGTTCTTGTGAAAAGAGCACAGGGCTGGGGAATCGGGAAACCTGGGCTCTGATCCCTATGCTACTGACTAGCTGTGTGGATTTAGACGAGACACATGCTGCTGCTGCTGCTCTTACTATCACTAGCTGAGGTTAAAATATCACTTTACTATTTGCAAAATGCTTTATACTGTTCTCACATTTGATCCTTCCAACAATCCTGTGAGATAGCTGGGGCAGGTATTATCATTCCCATTTGACATGTGAGAAAATTGAAGCTGAGAGAGGTTCAGTGACTTGCCCATGCTCACGCAGCTACTAAGAGATACAGGGAAGATTTGAATACAGGTCTTTATACTAGCATTCAATTCATTATGCCATATTGCTTTTCTTTGGGTATAACTTAAATATATAACTATAAACACATATGTACATATATGTGTATATAGTTATATATATAATATGCCCAAATATATAACTATATACATGTAACTTATATAACCAAAGCTATATACATAACTTCTTTGGGTTTTAGATTTCTCCATATGTCAAATGGTTATACTATCTCTTCTACCATTGGCTTGAAAGTGTTATGAGGACCAAATAAAATAGGGTGATGAGATTTTAAAATGGACCTTACAGTCCATATCATCCAAGCCCAGGGTTTTGTTGACTGCTTTTTGAGCTATGTCACTATGTAGTCCCCCAACCCATTTCTTTCTGGGATACAGTGATATGAGTCATCAGATATGGCTACATTCATATCTCAAAGTTCATATATGGATTACCTGCTTGAGAAAGAGCATTCAGTGTTTACTTTTATCATCAAATCTGGGCAATTTCACCTGCAGAGTTTATTGAATTAATTCAATGGGTCTAGGTATAACCATAACAATTAGCATTAACAAGGCGCCTTTGTATAGACAGATCCAATTAATCCTCCCAGCAGCTTGTTATTTTTTATCTTAGAATACGAAGGGAAGCACAGACTGTTTAGAACAGTGGTATCAAACTCAAATTGAAACTGGAGGCCACAAAACCATACGTAAGGATCCCTGCAGGTTATATATTGATTTTGTTGTTGTTGTTCAGTAGTATCCAACTCTCCAACACCCCATTTTTGGATTTTTCTTGACAAAGATGCTGGAGTGACTTGCCACTTCCTTCTCCAGCTCATTTTACAAATGAGGAACTGAGGCAAACAGGGTTAAATGACTTACCCAGGGTCGCACAGCTAGTAAGTGCCTGAGGCCAGATTTGCATTGAAGAAGATAAGTTTTCTGGATTCCAAGCCTAGTGCTCTATCCACTGTGCCACCTAGCTGCCTTCATATTGACTTAGAAAATCACATATTAACATTATCTATGTTCTATTGTATTTTCATTTATTTCGTTAAATATTTCCCAGTTGCATTTTAATCTGTTGCAGGCTTCAGTGGGTAGGGGTGTGGGCTATATGTAGTCTGTGGGCTTCATGTTTGATACCTCTGATCTAGCCCAACATTTACCTGAAAAATAACAGATAAAACAGGTCATCTTGGAAACTATCATTTCCTTCAAACCTCAGTTTGATCAACCAATCAACACTTATTAAGCACTTACTATGTATGCCAGATACCATGCTAAGTCCTGGGGATACAAATATGAAAAAGAAAGCCAATCTCTGCCCTCAAGGAACTTATAATCTAATGGTGGAAGACAACCTATAAGAGGAAATTGTAAAGGGTGATGAGGGAGGGAGAGGGGACATGGTAGAGAAGTCAATCAGAGAAGTTCTAAGGTAGAACAGCAAAGTGAGAAACAAGATGTACGAGCTGAGATTTTTCCTTAAATAGAGGTTTTGGAGTTCATGACCCCACCCCAGCCCAACCAGAGAGGCAAAGAGTAGAGTAGAGGTGAAATACCAAGGCTGGTGAAATCATACAGGATGAGAATATCCCATTAATGAGCTCTTGGGGCTTGGTGGAGAGAAGTCAGTACCACCCTCCTACTTGAGGCCCTTTCTAATGTTGTCAGTGCTCACTTAAATCAATTCACTTGCAAGTCATGACATCACCTTCCTGATGTCA
Organism: Trichosurus vulpecula; assembly: GCF_011100635.1. Taxonomy (NCBI): domain Eukaryota; kingdom Metazoa; phylum Chordata; class Mammalia; order Diprotodontia; family Phalangeridae; genus Trichosurus; species Trichosurus vulpecula. The sequence goes on along the minus strand of NC_050574.1, from coordinate 315,875,526 downwards.
TGGTCCTTTTGGAGGAGAGCTAGGGACAAACAACAATCTGTGAGTATTGGTAGCTGCCCCACTGGTAGCTCCCCCAGCTGACTAGTACCAGTTGGGCATGCAACTCCTTCCTTCCTTCCTTCCTTTTTTCCTTCCTTCCTTCCTTCCTTCCTTCCTTCTTTTTTCCTTCCTTCCTCCTTCCTTCTCCTCTCCTTCCTTCCTTCCTTCTTTTTTCTTTCCTTCCTTTTTTCCTTTTTCCTTCCTTCCTTCCTTCCTTCCTTCCTTCCTTCCTTCCTTCCCTCCCTCCTCTCCCTTTATCCATGTAGGCAATCATACTCTTACCTGAGGGTGCTCTGCTTGAAGGAATATAAATTTTGACCACCAAAACCTTGCATGATATCTGGGGTTTATGGCTAGATTTCTTTTTTTATGGACTATGCCTTAAACCCAAACCATTCTAGCTCCCATTGATTGGCCAACAACAGGTCCCAGCTCAAGCCTCATTTGGTCACTATTTGGGATCTAATGGTATAGAGTGAGCACAAATAGCAGTTGTTTCTGTTTTAGCCAGTAACCCTGAGGGTCTTTCTCTCCCAGATTGATTTTTGACCAGGTAAAAGAGGCCATTCTTTGCCTCATTTCTTGCCTAGACTTAATCACTGAATGGATATTGCCTCAGATAAATTGTGACCTGGGAAAGACCTTAGCTTAAAAAAGCCAAGGCCTCCTATTGCATCTGGGGCCATCTCCAGTTGTCCTGACCTATATTTTGCTATAGGACCCAGATGGCAATGGAGGAAAAAGTGAGGCTGGTGACTTTGCACAGCCCTCCCTCATTTAAATCCAATTTACTTGCAAGTTATGTCATCACCTTACTGATATTATGGTCCTCTTAGAGAATGAAGGACAAATAACAAAGACTTTGCCAGTTATTAACAGCTCTACCCTCCCCTCATCAAAATTACTGCATATTTAGATTTATTAATTCCTTACAGACTGGTTTACATACTATTCTCCATCTCCCCACCCCTTCCCCCCAGCTAAGATTAATACAAACTCTTTGAGGGTAGAATTTTTTTTGTCTCTGTTTCCTTAGAGTTCCCAGCACCCTTTTTATTTATAAGATTTCATTTTTTCCTCTGCTTGAGATGTAGGGAAATAAAGGCAAAGAGAAAGTACATGGTTAAGATCAAGTGATGACAAATGGTTGGAACCCTGAAGAAAACTGAGTCTTTCTGCTCCTCACATTCTTTATCCATCAGTCAGTAAGTCAATGTGCATTTATTAAGTGCCGACTACACCTGTTATGTGCCACGAAGTGCGCTAAGAGATAGGATTTAAAAAAAGTTAAAAACATGGTCCCTACCCGCCAATGCACAGATAGTATATAAAAAAATCTACATGTTAATTATTGTAAAGTCATCTTAGATGGAAGGCACTGGAAGCCAGGGGTGTAAAGGGCTCTTGCAGAAGATTGGATTTGAGCTGAGTCTTTAAGGAAGTCAGAGAAACAAGGGAGCAGAGGTGAAGGGGGAGAATATTCCAAATGCCAGTACAAACGCACAACATTGGGAGACTGGGTGTCATGTGTTAAGAACAGTAAGGAGTCTAGTGTTACTGGTGTGTAGAGTATGTGGAATTAAGTAATGTGTTAAGAGGCTGAACAGGTAGTCAGGGGCCAGGTTATGAAGGACATGAAAAGCTAAACAGAAGGTTTCATACTTGGCCATAAATATAACACGGAGCCACTGGAGTTTATTGGGGGGGGTTGGTGTTTGGTCAGACCTACATTTTAGGAAAATGACTTTGGAAATTGATTAAAGGGTAGATTGGTGTGGAAAGACTTGAAATAGGGAGACAAGCCAGAAGGCAATTTCAATAATCCAGTAATGAGATTTTGAGAGCCTGCATCAGGGTGGTAGCTGTGTGAGGAGTGAAGTGGAGTATATGGGAAATGTTAGGAAGATAGAAATGACAAGACTTAAGAGATTTAGATATACAGGATGAGTGTAAGGGATGAAGAAGTCAAGGGTGACAATGAAGTTATAAGCCTGGGTGACTGGGAGGTGATGGCACATTTGGCAATAATAAGAAAGTTTGAAAGAGGGGAAGATTCAGGGGAAAAGAATGAATCCTGTTTGGCAGATATTGAATGTGAGATCTCTATAGAACATTCAGTTTGATGTATCTAAGAAGCAACTGGTCATGAAAGATTGGAACTCAAGATACCTATGTCTATATCTACATATGTGTATCTATCTATCTATCTCTCTATCTATCTATGTATCTATCTACATCTGTCTGTCTTTCTATCTTTCTATGTCTACCTGTATCTCTACATCTATATCTATGTATATATATACAGAGAGAGAGAGAAAGAGAGACAGAAAGAGGGAGGGAGGGAGAGAGCGAGTGAGAGAGAGAGAGAGAGAGAGTTTGATAGTAGTAGGTGCTTAATAAATATTTGTGGATTATTTTACATTTAAATAGCCTCCTTTAGACAATGCCTTGACTCAGAGGAGTCATCCAAGGGAAACTGAGGCCACCTGGTAGAGAGAGAGAGAGAGAGAGAGAGAGAGAGAGAGAGAGAGAGAGAGAAAGCTACATATAAAGCTACATATAAAGATCTATTAGTTATCTGATATTTGCATCCATGGGAGCTGAAGACATCAACAAGTAAGATGATATAGGATATTGGGATATGCCCACAATTAGTGGACATGACCTGGATAAAGATCCAGCAAAAGAGGACTGAGAAGGAGCAGTCATTCAGGCAGAAGAAGAACCAAGAGAGTAGGGTTGTAAAAACTTAGAGAAGAGAGACTATCTAGAAGAAGATGGTGATTGACAACGTCAAAGCCTGCAGAGTTATTAGGAAGGATAAAAACTGAGAAAAGATCATTAAGTTTGACAATTAAGAAATCATCAGTAACTTGGAGAGAACAGTTGCAATTGAGTGATGAAAGCAGAAGCTGGATTGCAGAGGGTTTAAAATAGAGAGGATAGTTAGTAAATGCCCCAGGTGAAGAGAGCTGCCTTAAGAAGTTTAGCCACTAAGGGAAAAAGAGAATAGTTAGCAGGAATGCTTGTCTCAGGTAAAGGTTCTTTTTTTTTATTTTTATTTTTTTAATGGGGAAGACATGGGTGTATTGTAGGCAACAGGGAGTAGTCAGTGGTAAGGGAGAGACAGAAGTGAGAGAGAGTACATTGTAGAGCCAGCAATCTGCTAGAGAGGACAGGATGGAAAGGAAAATGAGCCACCTCTTCATGTGAGAAGGGACCACTCTACTCCCCTTGTATTGTGTGTATAGGGTATATGTTGGATTGGGTATAATGCCACATTTCCTTTTTCTGTTGTTTTTTTAAAATTACTAAAACCTAACCCACTTAGTTAAATTTCCTGAAATCTCTAAATACTCTGCTCTGCCCTCTGGTTTAGTCCATTATTTGTGTCTGTTGCAACTGTGAATTTAATGACAGGTGACAGGTAGGCTTCAGCATCTTGTGAGAAAAATGGGGCTTGTTAATTTATTCTGCATAATACTCCTAATGTTGTGATTTTCTATTTCAAACTTGCAGGGACCAATAAATCAAAGCTGCTGCATTCCATCGAAGTCAAACTCAGCTGACAGCTCTGACATTCATGGGGGCACAGACCACAAGCCCTGGCTGCTATTTGTTCCAAACTATCAAGTGAATGGAGATAAAAGGTGTTAATTATAAATTAAGTGCAACTGTTTTACCTGCACTCTTGCACTTGGGAAGCTTTGCCAAGTGAATCCAAATGAAATCCAGTGTTCTTAATTTGACCTCTCTGGCTAGGGGACAAGATGATTAGTTTGGGATGAAGGCTAGTCCCATCCTGAAGAATGATGTAAAAGAAAGAATATTTTGTATGGAGACCAAAGTCCTGGTTTTAAGGAAGTCCCAGCTTTGTCAATGACTACCTGTGTGACCTAAGACAAGTTACCTCACATTTCTAGGTCTTGATTTCTCATACGTAAAAGGTGGGGGTTAGATTAAATGATCTCTAAGGCCCCATTCAAATTCTATGACATTCAAATTCAACTCCCTGCTGTAGTTTAGAAGTTGCAGGAAAGTGTTTGAAAAGCATACTATGGTGGGCTATATTTTCAGGTTGCAATGTGGTACTAGTCATATTACCTTTCCCACCCTCTCAGAGTGGAGCGAGAAGGATAATAAGAATTAGGAGAACTGGATTTGAATTTGCAGTCCAGTTAAACAAATAAAACTTTCCCTTTTGTTTTCTCAATATAATGAATATGAATATAATGAATCACTAAGACTAGATGATCTGTAAGGTACCTTCCGTGTCTGATGGACATTTTCACATATCTTTTTATCATGGACCCTCTGTTCTAGGTAGGCAATTTTTCTCATTGTAACTGACACACACCAAGCTCATTCTGACCTCTCTGGTTCATTCTGTTCCACCTGCCTGGAGTGCCTTCTTGTTTCTTCTATCCTTACCTAAATCTTTATCATTCTTTTTTTAAAATTTATAAAATAACACAAGCATTTATCATTCTTTAAGTTAAAACTCAAGTCCTATCTCTTACCAGGTGACTTTCCTGTATATCCTAGTCAGGAATCATCTGTTCTTTTTCCAAATTACTAATATACTTATATTTTATATCACATGGATAAATACTTTGCTTTTCTTTAATTATGTCATGTTTTGATCTCAACTAGACTGTGAGTTCTTAGAGAGCAAGTACCGTGTCTTAGATTTTTTTCATTTTGTCCTCGTAGCACAGAGCCCAGTGCTACATACACAAAAGACTAAAAGCAAAGCACATTACTAATTGGTTGATTTATTTTCCACCTAAAAGACTTAAACTGCATGTATACAATATCAAAACATTAAGCAATCAATCAACATTTTGTCTAGTAAGCCTCTCATGTGCCAGGCACTGTACTAGGCCCTGGGGATAAAAATATAAAAGTGAGATAATCTTGCCTTTAAAGGAACTTATGTGCTGCCAAGTGATTGCAACATGTTCATAGGTAAATATATATATATATATATATATATATACATATATATATGCACACATACTCATTTACACATTTTAGTGAATTATGTACATGTGTTTTAAAATAAATTACATATATGTGCATAAATATATACGTACACACATACATACACATACATACATATATATATATGCATGCATGCATGCACACATATTACTATTATTACTATATTATTTCAATATTTATATATTACTATATTATTTCAGGATAGGAAACACTAACAACTATTCTCTTAAAGGAGTTGACATTTGAGATGAGTCTTGAAGGGAGCAAGGGATTCCAAGAAGTGGAGGTGGAAAGGGAAATAATTTCAGAGACTGAGATCAGGTTGTATAAAGGCACACAAATTACAGTTAAATAATAAAACTGCGTATCATCCAGACAAGAGATTTATTGAGCAATGCATGTAGTTGCAAAACAAACTGGGTTTAGGGCTGTCAGTAGCCAGGAAACCAGAACTTTGGTTTTTACCCAGTTAATACACGGTTTGGAAGCAATTAAAAACCAGAATGAAAAGGTTAAGACATTTGGTTTCTTATTGGAAGAGGAGATCTGGAGACAATGAGATGAGGGTGCAGGTTGGCTGGAGGAGACTGGGAGACAATCAGGAGACACTGAGGAGAGAAGGAAAATGGGCAAGTTTGTAACATTCTTTAAGGCAAGTGACTCTTGGGTGAGGTAATCTTGTGACTTCTCTAAATTCAGGTGACTTTGAGCCTTAACTTGACAAAATGGTAGATAAAGGCAAAATGGAGTCACTAATGCTATTTTAATATTACAGTCGGAATGTTATATATAGGGAGCAGCAAAGAGAACAACTTGGCTAGAGCACAGTGTATAGGAGAAGTAATGTGTAATTAGCCTAGGAATGCAGGCTAGATTCAGCCTATTAAAGGCTTTACCGAAATATATACATGTATACACATACACATGTAGGTATACATATACGTGTGCGTGTGTGTGTATAGAACCACCACACTAAGGCCACAGAGCAGGGTGATGTGGTAAGACTTACTTTGGAAATATCAATTTGGCAGCTCTGTGGAAAGTAGATTGGAAAGGGAGAGACACGGTATTCAGGGAGCCAAATGAGTGCCTGACATGTAGTGGGTCTAGTGTAAGCAGAGAAAATGAGATAGATGGGAGAGATATTGGAGTACCTACAAGACTTGGTAAGTGATTGGATATGGGAGTCTGTGAATTAAGAGTTGAATATGACTCTGAGACTGTGAACCCAGGGGCCTGAATGTTTGAGAGAGAAATCAGGAACAGAAAAGGAGGAAAGGATTTAGAGGGAAGACAATGAGTTTGATTTTAAACATACTGAATTTGAGGTGCTTACGGAATATCCAGGTAGAGATGCCCACTAAAAAGTAGAAATGCTGGACTAGAATTAAGGAGAAAGATAGGGGTGGGATACATAGATTTGGAAATCTTCTGTGTAGAGGTGTAAGTTGAACCTATAGGAGCTTATGAGGTCATCAAGTGAGAATATAGAAAGAAGAGAGGATTCAAGACAGAGCCCTGCAGTATAATCATTTGTAGGTATTATAACATTGATGATAACCCTGCCAAGGAGACTGAGAAGGATTGATTATACAGGTCCGAAGAGAACCATAAGAAAGCTGGGTCACAAAGACCCAAGAAAGGAAGATCCAGAAAAAGGATAATTAATGTTATCAAACCCCGTAGTGAAGTCAGCAAAGATAAAGATTGAGGGAAAAACTCCGAATTTAGCAATGCAGAGATCATTGGTGACCTTGAAGAGCAAAATTTCAGTCAAGTAGTGAGGATGAAACCAGATTGTAAGTGGTTGATAAGTGAGAAGTGATAAGTGAGGCAAGATACATAGACAGCTTTTTCTAGGAGTCTGACTGTGAGATGGAGGAGAGATATAGAACGATAGTTTGAGGGGAAGCTTGTGAAGCTTTTTCTTTTTTAAGGATGGGAGAGATTTGCATGTGTATTTTTGTAGGCAGAAGAGGAGAGGCTGGTAGATAAGGAAGACTGAAGAAATACAAAGAGGATAATTGAAGGGGTAATCTTCCAGAACAGATAGGATGGGATTTGGTCAAGGGCATAAGTACTGATGTTGATTTTGATGCTGATATTGGCAAATAAGAAGGCCACTTCATCCTCCCAAATGGGAGCAAATGGAAGAGAATAGTGGGTGGTGTTGATATGATTTGAAGTGTGGCAATGGGGAGGAGAGGGAGCTCAAAGAGAATGTCTTCAATTTTTTTTGGTGAAGTATGAGGCATTATATGTTTTTTCCATAGTATTACTTATTTACTAAGTTGTAAGCTCTATGGGGATATTGATTAAATCTTAATTGACTTTCTATCTCTCCTAACACCTGTCATAGGACTCTGCATATGGAGGTATTTAATATATAATTGTCGAATGAATGAATGGGGTGAATGGATGAATGAATGATTGTACTGTATAAAAGAGAACCTTGGGGGAGGTAAAATTTAGAAAACAAAGCACATGTCTATATAGGCAGAATTTTCCAAATAAAATACTTTGTTTGAGATTTGTGATATCCAAGAGTATTTTTCTCCCTTGATAACTTTTTTTTGGTGACAAACATTTTCAGTAGTGTTTTGTTAATTATGATGAATAATGATGGAATCACTAGTTTTGCTGACACCAAAATGGATTGCGCAGCATTAAAGATGATAGATTTCCAGAATAGTAGTAATGATTCCATTGGTATTTTGTACTCTTTTTCTCAGATATCAAAAAATTGATACTCATTATCAGCACCCAGCCTGTATAAAATCTATGCCAACAGTGTAAACTCTGGTAGCTCTACCATGCTGGCAAAGCTTTGAATATGGTTTGAGCAAGAAATTATGTAGGTTTTCCCATGAGAGGGAAGTAAGTTTCAATTATCTGCAATATTCATTGATGTGGAACAGCTCATAGCCTGATGATGACAGATAAATGTACCATTGCCTTAAAAGAAAAAATGAATCAAATTCCATGAGTGAGGTTTTTGGTACCCAGAAGGTTAATGTGTTGTTTGTTTTAAAGTTGGGCTTATTTTCTTAAACATTTTTTCCCTTTTAAGCTTTTCATTTATAGGCAAGAAACTTAGCTGTCTCATAATGGGCTTGTTTAATGAGACTAAATTGATGTTCAATTCCTTCAATGAGAAAGGGATTAAATTTTCCCCGGGTGGTAGAGAGCTGCTTCAAAATAAGTTAAGGATACAATTCCAGTGTTTTGATGTTTTTTCCCCCTGAGATTTTAAATTCTATTCCCCAAATAATCATGATTATCCCAAAATGTTCCCATATACTCAATCTCTAGGTATAAAACATAATTAATACTTATGTAGATGACTATAAATCACCAGAAAACCTTATTTCAACCACTCAAAGATTGAAGGGCCTACTATGTGTATTACTGGATAGATTTTTTTTGGTGATTTTAGTTTCATTGATGTGTTTTGTTTTTTATATTACATATATTTGTATATTACCCCAACTTCATGAGAAGTCTCTTGTAATAAGGTAAAACAGTTAAATAAGATGAATAGTACAGTGCATACATTTAAAAGTGCATACAAACTTTCACATCTCTAGCCACATTGCCCCAATCCCATACACACCTACCTACCTACATATATATACACACACATGTTTAAGTGAACAGGAATGTATTTTTTATCCTTTCCATGTGGGTCCAAAATTAAATAGGAAGAAGGGAGAAAGTTGGATTACTTTGGGGAAACTGGTGTTTTTTGTTAATCCCTAAAATAAAGGACAATTTTAAAAAAGTCAAAATTCTTCTCCTGATGCTATATGTCTGTGAATTACAGAATACTAATCTCTGAAGAATTAATGCTTTGACAATAAAGAAGTACATGGCAAATGTGAATAGGTTGCAATATATTAACAATGATGAATTGCAGGATAAGTGGAGTATAGGACATCATCATCAGATGTATCACCAGAAAAGGAGGTGAATTAATTAGGCAGCAAAAATGAGAGATGGATGATGGACAGCTGGCATCTTTCATTGATTTCTAATGTAAAGAAAAGGGCCTGAGCACATTGGATGGCCCTTTCTAGAGGATTTACTGGAGGAAAAGGGCAAGAGTTGCATGGGATGAGAATTCTTGTCAAGGTTGCTATTCATATGGTTGGAGGAAGTGCCCCTGTGTGAGACACTACTAGCATTGAAGATACAAAGACAAAAAGGAAAAAATAAGCTCCTTCAAGGAGTTTATCTAATGGATGAGATAAGACAGGGATATATGTTCATATAGCAAATGTTTAAGTGCTTAACATATGGGAAAAGGGAGAGTAGTGGTGGTGGTAATTCTCCCTGTGTTAAGTGCTGTAATCTTGTAGAATATCCCTTCTCTGCTATGGCTAAGTAATTGTTGTTGTTGGCTCGTTTCAGTCCTGTCTGACTCTTTCCTACCCCATTTGGGGTTTTCCTGGCAAAGATACTAGAATGGTTTGCCATTTCCTTCTTCAGCTCATTTTTACATATGAGGAAGCTGAAGCAAACAGGGTTAAGTGACTCACCCAGGGTCACCCAGCTAGTAATTGTCTGAGGCCAGATTTGACTCACAAAGATGAGTCATCCTGACTCCAGTTCCGGTACTGTATCCACTGTGCCATCTAGCTGTCCGTAGCTAAGTAAACCTCTTTTAAAAAACAAACAAACAAGCAAACAAATTTTTGAATGACTTATGAGTGCCTCACTTCATTCCAGTATAGAAATTAAACCACCAGGGGACCAGTCTGAGTCCATCTCAGTCCACTAAAGAGAGTGATGTGAAATTTGCTTTCAAAGATGATTTGGGACCACTTTGTGGAGGACTGAATAAATTTGCCATCAGGACCCCTTTCATATACTTAAGTCCATAAGCAAAGTTCATCTACAGAGAAAGAAGAAACAGGTACATCAGAGTGTAAACAAAATCAGAAGAGTAATACTGGAAAAAAAAGGCAGTGGAGATTCTTCAGCCATCCGTGTAGAGGTGTATAGGGGAGCTGGTAGGAAAGGGCCAATGAGGGTCCAGTCACTAAACCCTGCACAGAGTTCAGAGCTAGATACAGCTAGCCTCCATTCAGAGTTTGTCATGTTTAGGTCACTGAGGGCTTTGAAGTTCTATGCAGGTCACAGCCTTGTTTTCTGCTTCAGTTTCTACTGTTGCTTTCCAAGTACTCTAGTCTGCAGCCAAAGCAAATTCTCTGTGGTCTCTACAACATTCCCTCTGGTTTCCTGTTTTAGTGCCTTTGCTATAGCTTTTCTCGCTACTCACATAAAATCCTTTCTCTCCCAGATCTCCATTGGTTGAAACCTTTCAGTGCTCAGCATAATATCACCTCCACTGTGAAATCCAGCCTGCTTAGGGTTAAGGGTCTTCCTAGCCATCAGAAGAAATGTTATTATCCTCTCAGAGCATAGTCTTTCGGCATTTAGTTCATCCTACATTATAGTATATTTATAGTATAGTATAAATGTCTCATCTCAACAATACTGAAAACTCTTTGAGGGCAAAGTCCATGTCTTACAATTGGATATGAGTATCTTAGAGATGGATATCAATACCAGTTTTAAGAATTTTTATACAGTAGCCTAATTTGTGAAAAGAAGAATTGTCATAACAAGGAGACCAAAAAAACTCTGGCAACTGCCTTCAACAGCAAATATTTAATATGCTTGCTGCAAGAAGAAGTAAATGGGGCACCTAAGTGGTAAAGTATATAGAGAGTTGAGCCTGGAGTCTGGAAGACCTGAATTCAAATTTGACCTTAGGCACTTACTGGCTTTGTGACCCTGGGCAAGTCACTTAACTTCTGTTTGCCTCATCTATACAATAACACTTGATCCTGAGAGGTTTTCGTGAGGATTAAATGAGACAATATCCATAAAATACTTAGCACAGTGCCAGGCACATAGTAGGTGCTGCATAAATGTTAGCTATTATTATGAGTGAGCTGATAGGACAGGGTCTCTCTGCTATGGGGAGAGGTGTAAGCACTTTACCAAAGTTACATCATTTTGTAACCAGGGCAGAGCTTATCAGAGGACTTGCACAGGGTTGGATCTTAGTCAAGCTTTCCTGAATTGGATGATTTAGAAGCAGGCCACACCAAAGACAAGAATGACTTCTGAAGCCAAGTCTATGATCCCGATCCAGTTCTTGCAGTTCTAGCAGGAATTGAAATGGAAAATAATCCTTTCCACTAATCTAGAGTGGATAAACAGGATTGAAAAAGAGTAATAGTAAATAGAAAGGAGCAAAGCTGATAAATACATTGAACCCCTTTGCTTGAACTGAAAACATCTTAATGAAATCAGTCTTCAAAAGACAACAGTATAGCAATAGAAAGTGCATATTTAATCTACAGAATATTTCTCCAATGAACCAATCCATATACTAGAATTGCTGCTCCTCTGCCTTTCATAATATCCCGTGATTATACTTAGCCCTTGGTAATAGGACTTTCCTGGTGCTCTAAAGAAACTTCATTATTAAGGCTGTCAAATTAACTCTTTTCAATTCAGTTCAGTATCTTTGTGCAGTAGAAAAGCAGGGGCTTTGCAGCCAAAGGTCTGTGTTCATTGCTACCTCTGCTGTTTACCAGTTTGTGAAACTTAGTACAAGTCACTTATCCTCACTGGGTCTCAGTTTTTTTATCTGTAAAGTGAGAAGGTGGGACTGGATGGCCTGTGGGGTTTATTCCAGCTCTAGATCTATGAATAAGTATTTTTTGACCACCAGTTATGTACATGACCTGTAGTATGCTTGGTATCTAGTTCCAGTTTGGCAACACAGCTCCTTCCTCCCTCTCTCCCTCCTTCCCTCCTTCCTTCCTTCCTTCCTTCCTTCCTTCTTTCCTTCCTTCCTTCCTTCTTTCCTTCCTTCCTTCCTTCTTTCCTTCCTTCCTTACTTCTTTGCTTCCTTACTTCCTTCTTTCCTTCCTTCCTTCCCACCTTTCCTGACAGCGGGGTATAGTGAGATGAACACTGGATTTGGAAACAGAGGCATGGGACTGAATCCTAGCTCTGCCACTTACTAACTGTGAGTTTGAGCAAGTTAATTAATTCCTTTGGGTCTTAGTTTCCTCATCTGTGAAATACGGTGGTTGAGCTAGATGACCAAGATCTCTTCCACTGTCGAATTATGACTTTTTAACACCGGATCTCTGCTAAAGAGTTAAACACCATTATATGGCCACAAGCTAGATATTTTAAAGCAATATGTGATGAGAGACTAAATAAAACAAACATTCCATTTTATGCCATCATATGGGGTCACAGGGGAAAGGTTACTGTGAGCTACCTTGACTCAGGAAAGCCTTATGGAGGAGGAATGTCTTGAGGTGGGTCTTGCAGGATGTGGATGAGCAGAGAGAAGAAGGGAGGGTTTCCAGGTGACAGAAGTTATACATGGGTTGTTGACTACCTGAAATTCTATTTTAAAACTGTGACTTCTTTTTTTCTTCTATAAAACTTTAGAAGTTACAGTAATCTAGCTGTAATGATGTGTGACCTAACAGGTGACTTCCAAAGAAGTCAGGTGCAAAAATGATGAGTTCATGGTACATTGTTTCTGAATTAGAGGAGCTAATCACAGATTTTAAATGTATTCAAACAAGTTATTCCCACTGTATTACAGCTGAATCACTCAGACATGGCAAATCTTCCCGGTTTTTCACATTATAGTAACAGTCTCACATTAACCATGCATAACTATTGTGTTTTTATTCCTACTTCATCAGCAGCATGGCAGTGACTTAGCGAATCCTTGGCCTCACTCCTTATTGCAGGATTTTGTACTCAGCCTTCAAAATGGAGACATTAAAGAAAACCATTAAACTCTCAAGAAATGTCTACTTAGGAAGTACCCCATATGATACATCCAGCTCTATGTGATCTTTTATGTACTTCATTATGGAGGGGTGCATGAGTGTGTGTGTGTGTGTGTGTGTGTGTGTATGTATATGCGCATGCATGTGTGAGTGAAGTTTCTCAGTTACTTTTCCCTTGAAAAAAAGCTAAACCGATCAAGGCATTTTTTTTAATGTCAGATTGTGAGATGAGATGAATTATATAGCGGTGATTCCCAGTGAAGGGAATGGCCCATGGCTCCGATGTGGAATGTTGGGATTTATGGGGTTAAATTCAGGCTGTTTGGATGCTTTAGGCTTGCAAGATGCACAGGGTCCCGTCAAGGGCTGCAAAGTTCTAAATGAACCAGGGTAGCAGCCAACTGGCTACTTGACTGCCTGGTTGATGAGGTGTTTGCTCATAGAAAGCAACAGCTGATTATAAAGAGAGGCCTATGCCTATGTCTGCTTGAGAGGAATCTAGCTGACATAGAGGAGTGGGGTAAATAAACTAACCAATCACGGTCAACCTCACTTAGTCTTCGTCTCTCAATCTGTAAAATGGGGATAGTAGTACCTAGCATACATGTTTCCTAGACTTATGAGACTCGAAGTAATTTACTTGAAGCACTTGGTAAACTTTAAAATATTATATAAATGTAAATTATTATTAATGTTTCTCAAATATTCACATGGAGCTGTGATCCCACTGATGTAGTTATTCCCTCCAAAGATGCAAATTATAACTCATCCCTGCTTAACCATCCTGTGCAACCCTTGTCCATATCCTCTTGTAAGTTGCTGAGAATAACTTCAGAAGCCGGAGAGGTGATAAATCTCCTCTGCTCAGTCCTCAAAAACAAGCAGCAAATGTATTCTAAATGGATGGTTATATGGTAAATGTACCAACCACATTACCACAAGCTTGAAGAGCTAACGTGTAGAGTCAAAGGAGGTTTCCTGAAGGATATAACGTTCTCAAAATGATGGGCAAAGGGGCTAGATTGTGACTGCTTTCAATATGTCTCCTAGACACGTGATAGGGTTTTGTGTATCATCAGATCCCATATCTACCTAGGGAAGGCTGAGGCAGTTTTCTGAGCTTCACTTAGAGAACGAAAAACTCCTCATTTATCATAAAGTTTCTACTTCACAATTGTCCTTTAAGATTTAAAAACATTACTTGTCTAGGGTAGATGTAGTTGAACTTGTGGACAGTCTTTTCTGAGCTCATAATCAGTCCGTTGGATAATTTGTCCTTAACACATTCAAAACCATCAGTAGCTTCCAATGCAAGTGGCTATTATTTAGGAAAGGTAAATAGGAGACTTACAATGGGCTGTTTCCACCAATTAGCTCCAGGAAGACACAATTCAGTGACCTTAGGAGGTGGCTGTTATTTCAGGGTGTGGAGCCCAATGATTTCACTAATAATTATTCTGAGAATGACCTTGGAACAAGATAGGTATATAGTGGCATACCCTGGATAGACAGGTAGATGGCTGGATGGGATATGAAGGTGAAGCATAGTATAGTATCCAGGGGCAAATATTATCATTATTAATTACCCTGATACAGACTTTTCATATCACTTATCTATCCTTTATGTACATGTTGTCTCCTTGGAAATAATGTATGCCCCTTGTGGGCAGGGACTAATATCTTTTATTTTTGAGCACCCAGCCCAGAGTCAGGAAGACCTGAGTTCAAATCCAGTCTCAAACACTACTAGTTGTGTGACCCTGGGCAAGTCACTTGACCTTTGTTTGCCTCAGTTTCTTCATCTGTAAAATGGTAGTAATAACACCTCCTTTCCAGGGTTATTGTGAACATGAAATGAGATAATAATTATAAAGCATTTAGCACAGTGTCTGGCACATAGTCTGCACTATATAAATGTTAGCTATCATCATTAGGTTATGGAGAGAGTCCATGTGAGGTAGGTAGCAATGGGGTTATTTCCATCAGGCAGACGGAGAAGCTGAAGACCAGGGAAGTCAAACGACAGGTAGTTTGCAGCAGGCCAAGACTGGAATCCAGGTCCCTAGGCTCTTTCTGTGATGCTGCATTGACTTACTTAGAAGACAGTATAAGCCAGCATGCATTTTAACATCAATATATCCAGATTAAAAAAAGAAGCATGCAATAGATTCCTCCAATCCGAAGCAAGATGAAATTAACACTTGTCAACGATTTCTTAGGTCACATTGGGCTCGGTTATTCTCCATTCATCTTCGAGTCCCCTTTCAAAATGTTTTTCTTCGCATCTTTGATCATTTGGACTGGCACAGGTTTTGTTTTTGCATTGATCTTTCCAAACCTTTAAAGATTCTCCGTGGAGATTTTTCTGTTGGAAATGCTAGGGGATAAAAAAAATCTGTTAATCAAAAGCATTATAAAAGATGTGTTGATTTAAAAAATACTTGCTAGTTTTAGCTGTGTTGCCATCTGACTTGGCTTAGTCTCAATTTTTTTTGCCAGCTGGACAAGACTCTTCTATTAATTATGCTTTGAAGGTAAATATTTATTTATAAGCCCCAAGCCCAGCCTCCTTCTAAGGTCATTAAACTATATGTCCCCAAGACTCTTGCTGGGCCAGAGGTGGAAGTGCCCAGAGTGACCCTGAAACAACACATTTTGTAGGGAAGATGATGAATTGGGCTTTTTAAATGTTGGATTTGTACAGAGGTTGAAGATGTTGGAGAAAGAAGTAATTATTGGAGGATCAGTGTCTTGGTTAAAAGCTGGAGATGGGACTGAGAGTACCAGTGGAAGTAGAACAAGAAGTAGAACTACATCTTCTGAGAGGGTGCAGAGAGATATTTGGATATGGAGAGGAGAAGTGTGGAAAATCACGCTAGATATCCTTGATCTCAGTGAAATAGCAGGAGAATATCATATCTCTTATTGGAGAGGCTAACAGGCAACAGCAATTAGGCAGCCCTTCATTGGGACTTAGGAAAATTCCTTCCCTAGGGTAAAGAAGAATGAAGTCTAAAACAATATCCAAGCTAGTGTAAACCTTTATTGGGTCAGACTGGGAGGCAGGGCTCCTTAGAATACCAGTGTCCAAGGGGGTTATATGGAATCAGGAAAATTAAAGGCTAGAACAGAAATTTTGAGCCTGGGATCCCAGCAAAATCATATTATTTCAGTGGCGGCCAAATGATCTTTGGTTTAGTTCTATCTGCAGAATCAGTTTTCTACCTTATCCCCTCATCCAGCTGAGCTGATGAACCTGTAGTCAGATAGGGAGACCAGCTATTGAAGGCATTAAGGTGGTTTAGAAAGCAGCAGATTTAGAGTCAGAAGACCTTTGTTTGAATCCTGGCTCTGCCACTTACTAACTCTGACCTTGGACAAGTAATTTAGGATCTCCGAAGCTCTGCTTTCTCATCTGTTAAATAGGTTATACACTTTTAAAATTAGGGAGTAAAATTTTTTTAAAGCCTATGCTACCTAGCAGAAAGGATTGTGGAAAAATGTGCTGGGTACACTTTAAAATCCATAGTTATTGTTGTTCAGTTGTGTCTAACTCTTCACGATCCCATTTGAGATTTTCTTTGCAAAGATAATGGGCTGCTTTGCCATTTCCTAGACCAGCTCATTTTATAGATGAGTGAACTGAGGGAGACAGGGTCAAATGACTTGCCCAGGGCACACAGCTAGTATGTGTCCGAAGCCAGTTTTGAACTCAGGAAGATGAGTCTTCCTGATTGCAAGTTCAGTCCTCTATCCGCTACACCACTAGCTGCCCTAAAGTCTACATAAGTGAGAGTAATTACTATATCAATTGAGAAGATATTTGAGACACGTAGAAATCACATGACTTTCCCAAAGTAATGCAGCTAGTCTCAGGAGATAGGATTTAAAGTCATTTTTCTGATTCCAAGTCTAGCACTCTGTCTAATATGGCGTGCTGCATTTTAGTAGAGAAAAATTCCTTAACCCAAAGGATTCAGAGATTTATAAGAGAAAGTTAAAATAACTTTCCCAAAGTCAAATGAGCAGTGAGTTCAGCAAGCAGCCTGAACAGATATCAGAACCTAGGTTTCCTGACTCTAATGTTAGTGTTTTCCGACCACAGCTGCCTCCCACCATTCTTGTAACTTCCCAGATTGAAACATTCTTCTCCATTGACCACTGCCCAATAGGTGTAGATGGACAATAATAGAGTTTGTCTCACACTGTTGTTGTGATGATCAAATTAGAAAATATATGTAAAGTGCTTTTTAAGCTTTAAAACACTTTACAAATAGCAGTTATCACCATCACCATCACCATCACCATCATCATCATCATCATCATCATCATCATTGATTGTCTTCCACTAGTCTAGAATGTAAGCTCCCTGAGAGCAAGGACTGTTGCTTGTTGTATTTGAATCGCCAAGGTTTAGCAGGTGCTTGGCATGTCGTAAGCATTTCATGAATGTTTTCTCATTCATTCCGTAGAAAATACAAATGGTAGAGTTTCAGACACTGTATCTAGCAGGGAACCGAGGAAGATATTTGTGGGATTGATAGAGGCAGCCTTTCTGGTACCCCTTAAATCATCCCACAGAGCTTTTTCCTTCTCTATGTCTGTGTGTGAATATGTTTTTGACCACCATGGAGGATGTTTGCGGCATAATATTACCTATAATTTAAGTTTCAAAATGTAATAAGCTCCTACTGTGTGTAAGCTACTATGATGTAAGACTGTGGAAAGCTGGATGGCAGTCCTAATCTAGAATGATTTCTGGTTTTCCACACCCCCACCCACCTGAGGAAAGAACTGGTTTTGTCCCATACAGTCTCCTTTTCATCTGTGATTTATTCATGGTGCCTGGCCCAGAAATGATACTGTTTTAGTCTGTGAAGTTATTAATGTCTGCAGGTGGAGGCCAAGATCGAAGGCCTGCCTGAATTCATCAGAGTGGAAGAGAAAACACACACACACACACACACACACACACACACACACACACAGCAATTTCCAACAAAATAGCACTGACATTTGCAGTCAAACAAAAAACACATCTGACATTTAAAAATAATGCCACCTGTATGAAACTTAAACTCACATTTCCCCAGCAACAGCATGACTCTGGATTTTGATGGAAGAAAGGCCACACAATTAGCCAAACAAACAGAGAACTCTCTTTTCTATTCCTTCACTTCTTTTCATCTGTAATTGCAAAACTGAATTTTGAAAGTGGAGAGTTAATGAGCTACAAATGAAGGAAACCATGATGATGGTGCTCCCTCTCTGCCAGGGAGAAGCCAATCACATGGACTTCTTTTGGTGTTCATTGAAATAACATTAATCACCGCAAATGCCTGTCATGAAACAGGGTGAGAGAAGTAAAGGAATGAAAAGCACTTCATAACCTCCCCTGTCATTTCTTATCACAAGGATATGACAAAGATACATATCGCTGTGTTTTTCAGGAGCTCCAACAACTGAGAGCTTACCTGAGCATTATTTGCTGAACTTTTAAGTTTTGCATAATGTTCATGATCTGAAGTTGATAGATCACTCTTTTCTCAGATAGAGGCAACAATTTATGAGTGAACACAATGATTTATCGAAGTCCATAAAAAGTGAACTTTGGCACAGGATGAGCGGGTTCTGAGATAGTTGTTCCTTCCACTGTTTTGTGGATCACTGTTGATGGTGTTCAGAATCTCTAATATAAGCATTTAGCTCCTCTGAATTTCATCCCAGAAGATATTTTGACCAACCAGGTCTACAAAGTCACAATTTCATAGATAAGTTAATCAATTGATCAGTCAATAAGCAAACACTTATTAAGGGGCCTTCCATGTGCCAGGCATTGTGCTATGCACTAAAGATATAATTAAAAGTTAAAAAAAGGAGTCCTTGTTCTCATGGAGTATATATTTTAATGGGAGAGACAATATTTAAATAACTAGGACTTAGGACACTACAAAATTTGTCATTGTTACTTTTCTGACATACCATTGAGAGAATTGAAGAATTATAAAACTGCGGGGTGCCCAAATTGGCTATTAACTCTGAAGAAATCTAGTCCATACAATCCTTGAATAGGACTGCTCTGTATAATATCCTCAACAAGTGGTCCAGCTTTAGACTGAAGGCTGGGTTCTATGCACACTGCTTCATGCTGAAACATAGTTTGCATCAGAAGATGCTGTTGCTCATTCTTATATTGTTCCAAGCAAAAATACTAGAGATACAATCAAATCATGGGCTTTTATAATATTTTAAAGCTCTAATAACACCTAAGACCCAACATCTTTATGACACAAAAGTGGTATAATAAACTTAACTTCTAACATGGATGCTGGTTTGGCCCCACTGAAACCACTCTTACAAAAAGATAGCACTTTGTGTATGATATGGGTCTGTTTCATCACAAAAAGTTTGGGAGACTTAACATACGTTAACATATGATGACTTTCAGCTAATTTGCTTTCCAGATCCTGCCTATTCTTTTTCTGTAATATCTCTTGGATATACTCCTTCCTTTCCATCTCCATTGCTATTACCCTAGTCTAGGTTCTTATCACCTAATACTAAGATGTCCACAGCAGGCTGCTGGCTGGTCCCTACCTTTTATTTCTCTCCTTTTCTTGAGAGATGGCATGGTATTGTACAGTGGTTGAAGCATTTGATTTAGAATTAAGTAGACCTCAGTTTGAATCCTCCTTCAGACTCTTTCTACATGAGTGACTATAGCCAAGTCATTAAACTTTCTGGTCCTTATTTTCCTCATTTGTAACATGAGGGGTTGAGGTCTCTTCTATCTTTAAATCTATGATCCTCTAGTCTTTCAGGGATAACAATTTTTTTCACATTTTTCCCTTGTTGAAAAATATGCTATTGACCTCTGTTTGCCTATCCTATAATATAAATCTACACGTGTAGGGCTTTTAGGTCTATAAGTTGGTTTTTTTCCCACAGAATTCCTCTAAGGTAGAAAGTATAGATATAATTATTCCCATTTTACAGCCAGGGAAACTGAGGATCAGAGAAGTGATGGCAATCATATGCCAATGGATGCACAGAAAATCAATATCAAAACCAAAAATTGAACCCAGGTTCCCTGACTCTGGTGCTTGTGTTATTTCTCTGCTACATTAAATTTCCTTTGGTCCACCTCCTATAAACACAGGTTAATCCCCTAAGGTTTTTTGTCTATTTCATGGCTAAAAGGTACTATACTCAACACAACTCCTGGTTTCCTCATGGCATATAGGGAGATATCGGCAGTTAAGACATTTGAATTGATTAAAATGTGTTTGAATCAGGGTCAGTATGTGAACTGCTGTAATATTCTGGTATTAGTTGGTTCCAGCACTTTGGAAAATATATAGGTTTGATCCTAGATTGAACTTATTGCTAAAGTTGTATAGTCTCCGTTTATCAGGTTCCTTTTTCAGTGGAGATATCATGAAATGCTAGGAATGCCATGTATTTATTTCCTATAGTAATCTTTTGAATAGACTAGCCTAGCTCATCTAGACTCATAAGAATCCTCCTTTCTAGAGTACAGAAACTGAACTCTCACATCATTCCACCTTGCATCTGCTATTCTCTGCCTGGTTTCAACTCCATGCAATGAGATGCCCAGCACCAGGGTGACCCCTGGTATGTTGTCCTCTACTGTGTTCCTCTCTACCCCTTGCTTTTCCTGCTTCCTTTTGTCATCTCCCTCTTTAGATTGTAAACTCATTGAGGGCAGGGACATTTTTTTAATTAATTTTATCCCTAGCACTTAGCTCAGTGCCTTGCACTTGTTGGCACTTAATAAATGTCTATTAGATAGGATTTGATTGAACATATCTCCTTCTTTCCACTCATAGGGCAAGTACCATAGTTAGGGTCCTTATCACTTGTCCCCTGGACTATTATGATAGCTTTCTAATCAATTTTCTGCCTCCACTTTCTTCTTTTTTTAATCCATACACTACACAGCTTCCAAAGAGGCTTTCCTAAAGCACAAGTCTTACTGTGCTATTCCCCTGCAGGAAGCTCTAGCGACTCCCATTTGCTTCTGGGATCAAATGAAAACTCTTCTATTTGTTTGGAGATGTTGGAAATCATGGAGCTTGGGTACATTTCTTCCTGCTACTCTACCATCTTGTTTTTTAACCTCTAATTGGCCTTTAAAGACATTTACCACCTGACTTTAGCCTCCTTTTCAGACTAGTTACATATTATTCGACTTTATGCATTCAACAATGTAGGGAAATTGGTTTCTTTGTTCTTCACGCTGTTTCACCTTTCATCTTTGTGCCTTTGTACAACGGGCTGTCTTCCATGCAAAAAAAGTGCACCTTCTTTATCTCTGTCTTGTAGACTGCCTAGCTGCCTTTAAGGCTTAGCTTAGGGGCCACCACCTACATGAAGTCTTTCTTGATCCCCTCAGATTCTTCTACTTTTCCCCACAAAATTATCTTGTATTTACTTTGTATGTATTTTGTATTTGCTTACATGTATATATGTTATTTCTCTAATAGACTTCATGTGCTTCATGAGAGCAGGAACAACCTAGTTTTTGTCTTTGCACCCCTAGGCCCTAACACACTGTGGGGCACCTAGTAGGTACTTAAATGCTTGTTGTTTGTTGTTTGACTGAGTCAGATTTGAATCCTTGTTGCCATTTACTACCTTGGTCAATTCATTTCATGGCTTTGGGCTTCACTTGGACTAGGTGATCTCTAGGGTCCTTTCCAGTGTTAAATTCCTATGATTCCGAGTGCCAATGCAGTCACCAAATAAATACCCATCAGATAAGAATCACTTAGTTCTTATTATGATCGATTTATCTATCTGTTGGGGATTTTGCAGAAGGAACTGCTGCTTTGGTTAGCAATTGGGCTAGATGACTTTTGAAATCTTCTAGGTTTGAGATCCTATGATTCTAAGGACAGGGGTTTTGGTTGGCATAGAAATGGAGGATGAGCTTACAGTTGGGAAGACAAGTGTAGTGAGCATGGAACAGTTAAAAAATAATACAATACTGTTTTATGTAGTGTAGACCAGGGGTGAGGAACCTGTGGCCTTAAGGCCACATGTGGTCTTCTAGGTCCTCAAATGCAGCCTTTTGACTGAATCCAAACTTCACAGAACAAATCCTTTTATAATAATAAAATATATAATAATAATATGATACAACATTATATATAATTATATTTTATATATAATAATAAAAGGATTTGTTCTGTGAAGTTTGGATTCAGTGAAAAGGTTGCACTTGAGGACCTAGAGGGCCACATGTGGCCTCGAGGCTGCAGGTTCCCCACCTCTGGCATAGACTATAGAGTTTGTATTTGATCCTAGAAGCAGATGGGTGTCAGTAGGGCATCTTGCAGGGGAATAGCACAATAAGACTTGTGCTTTAGGGATGCCTCTTTGGAAGCTGTGTAGTGTATGGATTAAAAAGGAGGAAACTGGAGGCATGAAATTGATTAGGAAGCTATTGTTAGGGCAGACTAAAGTAGACAAGGAAGACTTCATAAAGAAAGTTGGTTTTGACCTGGCCTTGAAAGGATTGAGGAGCAGAGAGGAGGAAGAAGAATCAAAAAATCAAGAATAGTTCCTTTCCATAAAGAAGAGCTGAAGTTCGATTTCTTAGCTAACACTAAATATGTCCACCTGTTTTCCTTGTTGGAAAATGAGGCTGTTTCTTATAAAGGACGGACAGCACTGCCCTCAGGCTGGTTAATAATTCCTTTGGTTGTCATTCTGGGGTTTTCTCCATTTCATAAATTTGCTCCTTTCCCCCCCACCCCCCCGACTTGTTTCAAAATGGTTTTTACTGCAGCCACCAATCTTGGGGGAAGTATCAGAGCTTAGCTTGTGTATCATTGTGTTTATATCACAATGGGTCTCTAGACCCAGTTTTCCCATGATATTTGTCCTGAATCCATTGAGGATTCCTTGAAGTTACGAACTGGTAGAGTTTTGAACATAGTAGTGTTAGCGGGCTGGCTCTAGCACATCTAAGCTGACAGCTGACTTCAGAGGATGGAGGAAATCTACATTCTTGTATGAGTTTACTACATATTCATGACTTTTGATGATCAGGAAGTCTTTCAATAATGTATTAAACTGATTCTGAAGATGGCTAATGTGCATTTTGGAAAGCAGATGTAAGTGGAAACATTCATAGTATAAAACAATGCAAAAGAAAACAGTAAGGAAAGTTGAATTTTAAAGAGAAGCATTCCTCCTTTCTTTCAAAATTACTTCCTGCATGTTGGGTCCAGGAACATACCTCAGCAAAAGAAGAAACAAATAAGGAAAGAAAGAAAGGAAGGAGGGAAGGAGGCAGAGAGAAGGAAAAGAAAGAAAAGCAGGTATGGTTAAATGATATTAGTTCATATTTATAGAAGGCTTCAAGATTTACAAAGTGCCATCTTTACAATGATCATGTAATATAGGTGGCATTATTTTTATTTTATAGATAAAGGAACTGAGGCATGAAGTGACTGATGGAAAGAACAATGGATTAGAAGATAGAAGACAAAAACCTCTGGGTTTAGATTCTCATTCTACTCCTTCTAAGCTATATATCTCTGGACAAGTTTCTTAATATTTCTGATTCTCAGTTTATTTATCTGGGATAATGTTACTTGAATTGCTTCCTCACAGGGTTGTTGTGAAGAAATATACACACACGCAACACACACACACACACACACACATACACAAATTTAAAACAAGAAAGTTTTTTAAGTGGCAAAGAATTGGAGACAACATAAATGCCTTTTGATTAGAGAGTTGTGGTACATGAAAGAGATGGACTATCACTATGCCCTAAGAAATGATGACTATGAATAGAACTGAGGCAGCATGTTCTGATTTGCCCTTCCAGGGCAGGGAGTTATTCTGAGAATAGACAGATATTCCCTGTTCCCTGTGGAACTTTGGGAACTAAGTTCTGGTCATTTGTGACTAAGGGGCTTACACTGTGTGCAGATGAAAAATTTTCTAATTGGCTAGGGAGACAGAAGAACTGACAACTCAGGGATTGCTTAGCTAGAAGTTAGTGAGCATACAGAAGGGGTGAGTTGCCCCTGCATTATTCTCTTCATTTTGTTCCCACAAAGGGGCAATTAGCAATGCTACTTTGAGTTGCCTCTGATAACTGGATTGGGGGAAGGGGAGCCTATCTCCCACCTGGCCAAGGCAGCAGTAAGAACATGGCCAATTCTGTATTTTTTTGTGTTTGCTTCTCTAAGTAGGTGGCTGATCAAGATTTTTGGGGTAGATACGTGCAGGCATTAACCTTGTGAATTAGGAGGATCTAGATGTCCCATTGGTGGTGATACTGAACATTGTGGTCGCCAGAATGATAATGACTAATGGCAATGGAAACACCTGTAACAGATATGGAAAGATAGTCATCTTAAAGTGAAAGGAACATTACCCCTTGGACCAGAGTAGAAGAATGTCTCCTATGAACCAGGCCATAAAGTGCTAGGAGTTGTGAGTTGTTCATTGGCCACACATACATCCATATATGTGCTTCACTGCCATTGTACTTTGAGTTTAACTCATTGTTTTTTGAGACCTTATGTGTATGGGACTATACCAATTGCACTTAACATATTACCTTAGTAAATACCTTTTCTAAAAGCTAATTGAGTCAACCGGCTGATTGCTAGCAGGGAAGTACACTGGTAAATGACAGCACAAAAATGACACTTAGGAATGACAGTGAAAAAGTACATTTCCTCAGGGCTATTCCTAGAATGCTGAGAGACAATAGTAGCCAGCATCCCTCTGGGGACTCCAACTTGTGATTTGAGTGCATGTTGGGGGAGTGAGCCAGAGCAGCGTTGTTGTATGAAGAATATAGAAAAAGCAGGCCGAGTACTTAAATAAACTGATCCAAAGTGCAATGAGTAATACTAGCTAAATGATACACACAACACTATCAATGGGAATTTTTAAAAGGAAACTTAAGTGAATAACATGTAATTATAATGACCAAACTTGGCCCTAAAGAAGAGGTATTAAATATGAGAATGCATCTCTCTCTTTTATTTTGATAGAGATGGTATAGACATTATAGCTGCGGATCAATATTTATACTGTTTAATGTGGTTTATGGGTTGTTTTGGTAAACTTTTGTTTTCTTCTTTAAAATTTTTTTTGTTTTATGGAATGACTTCCTGGATAAGGAAGAAAAGAATGTTATATTAGCAAATGAAGGTGCATACAAACAAAGTATATCCATGCTTTTTTATTTTTTTGATTGATTGATTTAATATTTTTAGCTTTCAGCACTGATTTTCACAAGAGTTTGAATTACAAATTTTCTCCCCATTTCTACCCTCCCCCCACTCCAAGATGCTATATATTCTGATTGCCCCATTCCCCAGTCAGCCCTCCCTTCTGTCACCCCACCCCACCCCACGCCACCCCCCATCCCCTTCTCCCTTACTTTCTTGTAGGGCAAGATAGATTTCTATGCCCCATTGCCTGTGTATCTTATTTCCTAGTTGCATGAAAAACTTTGATTTTGAACATCTGCTTTTAAAACTTTGAGTTCCAAATTCTCTACCCTTTTCCCTCCCCACCTACCCTCCCTAAGAAGACAAGCAATTCAACATAGGCCACATGTGTAGCATCATGCACAACCCTTCCACAATACTTATGTTGTGAAAGACTATATTTTGCTCTTTCCTATCCTATCCCACTTTGTTCAATTTTCTCCCTTGACCTTGTCCCTTTTTGAAAGTGTTTGCTTTTGACTACCTCCTCTCCCTATCTGCCCTCCCTTCTATCGTCCGCCCTTTTTATCTCCTTCCTCCTTCTTTCCTGTGGGGTAAGATACCCAATTGAGTGTGTATGTTATTCCCTCCTCAGGTAAAATCCAATGAGAGCAAGATTCACTCATCCCCCCCCCCCACCTGCCCCCTCTTCCCTTCCTACAGAAATGCCTTTTCTTGCCACTTTTATGTGAGATAATTTACCCCATTCTATCTCTCCCTTTCTCCCTCTCTCAATATATTCCTCTCTCATCCCTTAATTTAATTTTTTTAGATATCATCCCTTCATATTCAATTCACCCTGTGGCCCCCCCCCCTCTATATATATTGCCTTCAGCTACCCTAATACTGAGGTCTCATGAATTATACACATCATCTTTCCATATAGGAATGTAAACAAAAGAGTTCAACTTTAGTAGGTCCCTTATGATTTCTCTTTCTTGTTTACCTTTACATGCTTCTCTTGACTCTTGTGTTTGAAAGATAAATTTTCAATTCCATTCTGGTCTTTTCACTGAGAAAGCTTGAAAGTCCTCTATTTTATTGAAAATCCATATTTTGCCTTGGAGCATGATGCTCATTTTTGCTGGGTAGGTGATTCTTGGTTTTAATCCTAGCTCCATTGACCTCCAGAATATCATATTCCAAGCCCTTCCATCCCTTAAGGTAGAAGCTGCTAGATGTTGTGTTATCCTGATCGTGTTTCCACAATACTCAAATTGTTTCTTTCTGGCTACTTGCAGTATTTTTTCCTTGATCTGGGAGCTCTGGAATTTGGCAATAATGTTCCTAGGAGTCTTCTTTTTGGGATCTTTTTCAGGAAGTGATCGGTGGATTCTTTCAATTTCTATTTTACCCTTTGGCTCTAGAATATCAGGGCAATTCTCCTTGATGATTTCTTGAAAGATGATATCTAGGCTCTTTTTTTTGATCATGGCTTTCAGGTAGTCCAATAATTTTTAAATTTTCTCTCCTGGATCTATTTTCCAGGTCAGTGGTTTTTCCAGTGAGATATTTCACATTGTCTTCCATTTTTTCATTCCTTTGGTTCTGTTTTATAATATCTTGATTTCTCATAAAGTCACCAGTTACCACTTGCTCCAATCTCATTTTTAAGGTGGTATTTTCTTCAGTGGTCTTTTGGACCTCCTTTTCCATTTGACTAATTCTGCCTTTCAAGGTATTCTTCTCCTCACTGGCTTTTTGGAGCTCTTTTGCCATTTGAAGTTAGTCTATTTTTTCAGGTGTTATTTTCTTCAGTATTTTTTTGGGTCTCCTTTAGCAAGTCATTGACTTGTTTTTCATGGTTTTCTCACATCCTTCTCATTTCTCTTCCCAATTTTTCCTCTACTTCTCTAACTTGCTTTTCCAATTTCTTTTTGAGCTCTTCCATGGCCTGAGACCAGTTCATGTTTTTCTTGGAGGCTTTTGATGTAGGCTCTTTGACTTTGTTGACTTCTTCTGGCTGTATGTTTTGGTCTTCTTTGTCACCAAAGAAAGATGAAGAAGAAAAGTCTGAGTCTGAATCTTTGTCCATTTTCGCTGCGTGGCCATGTTCCCAGGCAACTCCTTGACCCTTGAATTTTTCGTTGGGGTGTGACTGCTTGTAGAGTAGAGAGTGCTTTGTCCCAAGCTTGAGGGGTGGTGCTGTTGTTTTCAGAGCTTTTTCTACACAGCAAGCTCTGCCACACCAGTGTTCCTCCTTCCC